>NC_062534.1:5518233-5570733 GCF_022655615.1 Tachysurus fulvidraco
GCTCTGTGCAGGATTTGCAAGTTATTCCACTCCAACTGTGACATACCATGTCTTCATGGAGCTCGCTTTGTGCATTCGGAGCATTGTCGTGCTAGAACAGGTTTTTTGGCCTCTTAGGTCCAACGATGGGAAATTACTAAAGCATATGTAAAACTTTCTATAAATTTGTGTCCTTCCAACTTTGTGGCAACATTTTGGGGAAGAACCACTTTTGGGTGTGAAGGTTAGATATTAATAGTGCCTACAAACATTACAATACTATGCTGTACTAAATCCAAGCTAATTTAATAACACATACATATCTATTGGATATTTAGCACATACGTAGTTTATGTGTAATGATAATAATACCTTATTATTACATCCTACACCTACATCCATTTACTTACTTATTAATGACTAGTTACTTACTATACTGAAAAACAAAGCATTATGTTCTTTTAACAGTTAATTGTGTTTTTTTTTTCAAATTTATTTTGTTGTTTTGTTTAGTTATTTTGTTAAGGACTCCACACATCTATATTCTGGAGGTTATTCGGTTCTCCTGCATCATTATTCATTTTGGGAAGAGAAGATCAGTAGATTTATCCGAAGCCAAAGCAGTGATTAAAGTGGAAGTTTAATTATAATTATAGCTTATCAGAGTTCACCTTATAAACAGCACCAATTTATCATTAAAGCTGTGTGTCTGCGGCTCTGTTTGCAGTTCTGACCTTGACCAGCACTCGTGTGGGAACAGTACTGCTTGTTATGGTTTAGAATGTGATACAGCCATGACCTGGACTGCTAGAAAACTGTTGAGAGAGATTATAAAGGAATAGAATTACAAAAGTCATGGGAGATTAATATATAATGTATGTATGTGTATATATATATATATATATATATATATATATATATATATATATATATATATATATATATATATATATATATATATATATATATTACAAACTTCTTAGTTTCTTAGATAGTTTATCCCCATTTTTATTATTCTGTACATTTTTCGAGATATATACAATTTTCTTTTCTCTTCTTTTCTTTTCTTTTCTTTTGTCAAGTTTACAAACTCTTTCTTTCTTTCGTCCTTTTGTCCTTTCGTCCTTTCGTCCTTTCGTCCTTTCTTTCTTTCTTTCTTTCTTTCTTTCTTTCTTTCTTTCTTTCTTTCTTTCTTTCTTTCTTTCTTTCTTTCATCCACCCACACATCCATCCATCCATCCATCCCCCACTCCCTCCCTCCATCCGTCCATTGATCCATCCATCTGTCCGTTCTTTCTTTCTTTCTTTCTTTCTTTCTTTCTTTCTTTCTTTCTTTCTTTCTTTCTTTCTTTCTTTCTTTTTCTTTCTTTCTTTCTTTCCCTTTATTTTGTCCTGCTGCTTCTTTTAGCCCAGAGCCGCAAAAGGCAGGCAGGACTTTAAACAGGCAGCTTAATTGCCTGAGGAAGAAATGTGTGTGAAACGAAAATCTAATAAATTGTGCTTTCTGCACATTACAGTCGGTGGAAATCTAACAAGGAGTCAATTATGAAGCGGTGAAATGTGATGTGCACTTTCTCACCAGGCCCTGGCTTTAATCAAGAGTCATTTAATTAAGTGCTTAACACAGTGAAGTCAGCGGTGCTGCGTCTGCACGACCAGCGGAGGGACCAGAAATCACAGCTCCTCATTTTTTCCAGCAGATGGGATAAAGATGTAATTTAGGTCTGGTGTGTATAAAGCTTATGGAACTATAGAAATACAGACATAGGGGAGGTGAATAATTCATGACCAGGATGTTGTTGGGTCAAATCCCAGCACCAAGGAGCGTTAAACCCCTGGATACATCTTTAACCCTCATCTGCTCAGCTCATTGGCTCTAATTTAAGTTTTCCATAAAGAAGTAATGTAAATTAATTAAGAATTTCATGATGGAGGAAAAGATAATGTTCCCCTTATTTCTCCTTTAATGTAGTGTAGAATAGATTGTGTATCGGTTCTAAAGTAAATATATACCAAGGCTTTTCAAAAAGTTCAACAGTGAGTTCATGTGTGCTGTTTGTCATTGCAGTTTTAATAAAATTGTTAGAATAAGATGATTCGAATCGGGGTTCAAAGAAACATGGTGATTTCATTAGAATTATTTATCACAAGTCCTGTTGGAGAATCTAAACTTAGTCCAGACTCACTGTCTAGACAAATGGTCCAGGAGGTAAGGTAGCCTTTTCCTCATGATGGCTTGATATACCATGCAGCCTGGACCTTTTTCTTCCAGACCGCCAGAGGGCATACTTTAAAAAAAATATATATTCACTTCTCACTTCTTCGGCTGTGTCTCTTATTTTCTTTTGAACTGCTATAAAAAAGCATTTGAACCGCCTTATATTTTTCAAGCCAACCTTGAGGCTGACCTTGCCTTGCCTCACCTTGCCTCCCCTTTAGTCTCGACCCTAACTGCTGTATAATTTGATTCTGTAGTATTTTTTGGCCCTTTCTGGGATAGCGAGCCAGGATTTTATTTTGAATTAAAACATTTCTCCAGTGATTTTCCTGGTATCAAACACTGCCTGTTTTAACTTCCTGTTATATTCACGATGGATAGAAAAAAAATCAATCAATCGATCTGTCTGTCTGTCTGTCTGTCTGTTCGTCCATCCATCTCTGTTTTGTCCATCCAACTTTGTTTTCTCTTGATTTAACCAAGGTAGTTAAATATCTTGATGTTATGAAAAATCGATATAACAAGCATCAGGAAACTTAAAAGTGAAAGTTGAAAGTTACTGTATAAAATTTTTGCATTCAAAACAGAACAAAACAAAAGATTATAATAAAGTTCTAACAGTCTAAAACTATTATTTCTATAACAATAAGTATTAGGTTGTTATCGAGACACATGATATTCAGGGAGTACAGTGGTGTAAGAGTTAGCAAGTCTGCCTTGCACCACTAAGGCTAGAGGTTTGATTCTTGCCTTCTGTAAGTCTGCATGTTCTCCATGTTCTTCAGGGGCTTCCTCTGGGTACTCTGGTTTCTTCTTCCAGCCCAAACTTAGTATAAATGTGTTTTAAGCTGATTGGCATTTCTGTAAATTGTTCGATTGTTCCTTGTGATGGATTGGCTTGTGCTGCCTTGTGCTCCGAATTCCCTGAGCTAGACTCCAGGTTCCAGGTTGTAGGATAAAGAGATACAGAAAATAGAAAGGTAGACACATGGTATTGTATGCAGTCAGAATTTGGTCCCCTAACAACCATAGTATATAACTGTATAACATTAGCATTAAAAACATACACAAGCAAAACACTGCATACAGTCTGTTAACTTGTGCTGTTTATTCATATGTTCATGTGTCTTTCTCTGTTCTTCTGTCTTTATTTCCACTAAGCCCGATATTTTCAGCTTCCCATTGAAGCAGTGTCACAACCGGAAGCGGAAGGAGACAGACCCGTATGCAGGATAGCTTCAAATGAAAGGGGTTTAATAAATGATAAAGACAACGACATAAAGACGATAATAAAAGCAATACAAATGAAGACACTTAACAAAGACTAGACATGACGAGGGGTAAACGTAACTAATGATTCTGCGCTGCACTCGGCAACGCGGCCCACTTAAATATAAAAAGACACGATGACACAATAAGGAACAGGTGTGAAGACAGGGAGGGGCAGACGAAGGCGGGGCAGACACGTGACGAAGAAGATAAACAAAAACAGCACGTGGCCAAAAGTCCGGGTTGAGTCCTGACAAGCAGTTTGGAGTAGAGCTACATTATATCTGTTAAACCTACCATTTTTGTGCATGTTTTTGGTCAGAACTCATGACATAACCGGCACCGTGACTCCTGAGTACTTGCAAGCTTCCAACACATTCAAAAACATATTAAATGAAACAATGTTTACAAAATGTTTTATTTAACTCACATTTTTTTCACGTCACAAGTTCTTTAGTTCATTTTTTTTAGTAAAGCCACTAATTAACGCAAATGAAGAAAAGTGTGACCTTATCCCACTTACGCACAGCACAGACACCCAAAAAACATTTAAATTCCAACCCAAAATTTAGGACAAAATTTGATTCTTGCCTCCTTTTTTTGCTTACTTCTACTTCGGACTAAAATGGTGACATTTCCATTATTAATCTGCATATGTCATGATTACAGTGTCTGGCTAAGACTTGAGATCTCTTTTCTAGATTCCCTTAACTGTCAGAGAGGAAGAGTTATTCCTGGAACTGTCAATTAGCAAAGCTCCAGCTCAGGGGCCCTATCACTCACATCGTCCTCATAAAACCATTACACATTTCAGCACTCAAATGATTTCAAGGCATCATGTTAATGAGAGACTTTGACTTATACATTTACACCTGTGACCCGCAGACATGTAGCTACGGAGGCTGAAAAATTACCTCCACGCTGCACAGTGCCACGGAAATTTATCTTCCCAATGATTTTATTGCATGGTTACCTTAGGCAATTAAATCAATAAATCTAAACTGTCAGCCAGGAGAAATGAAAAGCTCGGATTCAGTAAATAAAAGGCCTCGGACGCGTAAATTGGGACATTATTTAGTACGTAGAGTTCTTAACTGGCCGAAAGGAAAAAATCTTTGAGTAACGTGACGAGGAAGACACACATAATAAATGAATCAGGTACGCTCGAGCACACAGATTTTCTGTGTGATGAATAAATAAGGAGTCATTAGTTTCCTAAAGAATGCACTCACATGCTAATTTATATAAAATCGTGCACTGTGTGAATGTATATGGGATGCGTATAATAAATCCCTTGTGATTTTATGCTAACATCAGCACAATTATCGTAAACAGAATGCACTTTTCTTGTATGCAAAAGTTTTGGCACCCCCTTGTTGAAATGCTTGTTTTGCACATTTGATTTTTCTCATTAAACAAACGCTTTAACTTCGGCAGCAGAAACTTTATCGTGAATCATGGCTGAAAAAACTTATTTATTTATTTGTTTGTTTGTTTGTTTATTTTTAACCTTTATTTTGTGCTGAGTTAATTGTTAAATGTGTGTGCAAATGTTTTGGCACCCAGGCATGGTTATACAATAATTCGAATATATACGATTTCTTGCATAAGAAATTGTCATGCTCTTAGAGAAAACAAACAAACAAACAAACAAACAAACAAACAAACAAACAACAAAGACTAAAAGTGATGACTTGCACATAACTACTAAGCTACTTTTTAATTTCAAAATAGCAGCTCACGATTTTTTTTCAATCAATATCCGTAATATCAATTAATAAACGGAGATTAGTAGATTGTGAGCTTTTATTCATAAATCAAGCAACTTTATATGGTGTCACAACCCCTAATTGGGGAATCCCTGCTTTAGCATTTATGCCTGAAGCAAAAATTCTTTAAAGCGCTCCCATTTGGCTTATATCATTTTTTTATTCAGATTTTTGTTTTATACAGACATTTAACATTTAAAAACAGCATACTACATTTCATTTTTTTCCTTTATTACATTTCTCAATTTTATTATAAAATTAACATACAATAGGCAAAAAAAAAAAAGGAAAAAAAAAAGAATAAGAATAAAAAATAAAATAAAATAAAATAAAAAAAAAGGCCAAACTTGTGCAACACGTTTGAAATACAAAGCTAACCAGGCAGGAAGATTCTTTGATACATAACGCATTTGAAAATGAATTCTTACAACTATACATGTAGAAATGTGCAGGTGTCCCTGCTATTTACAAAAAAAACAAAACAAAAAAAAACAAACAAAAAAAAAAATTAAAGACTACAAGTCTACAGCATGCCAGAACATTGATACCTTCGGTCATTGGAGTTTATGTGTACGTTAAATGTACAACTTGAATAGTCAGGACCCCAATATGGACAAAAAGCTATTCAGTCGGAGTAGAAACCCTGCTCTTTTATTAAATTAAAACATATCCTTCAGGCGAATGGGAGCAGTGAAGCACTTCATGGATTTATTTGATTAGGTGTAGGTTTAACACCTAAAATTTCAAGTGGTAACGTTTAACGTTTGAAAGATTTTTGCTATGATACATGTGGTGATGTGGTGATAACTAAAAAACCTACACATATAGTGTTTATATATTTCTATACTTTAACCTCCTAAGACCCGTGCTTTGGTTTGGCCTTGCATTTTAGATGCAGTGATGTCCACGTATGTGGACACCAGGTCGTAGGAGGTTAAACTTTGCCTGAATAATTGAGCTCTAAAGCCAAAAGATAACCCATATTTTCCTGTAGTTTCTATGTGGCCAAATTAAAAACCACTTCTCTTTGGAAAACTGCTCCAGTTCTGATTTTCCCAAAAGCTTTCAACAATGTGGGTTTCACTCACTCTTCAGTGTCTGATACATTCGAATTGATTACACGTTTGGTTCGTTCCATGGGCGTTAATAATCCACGTTAAAGGGATGGTTCAACATTTTCTGCTCGAATTTCTACTGAACTTTCCTTAAGCACTCATAAGACTCACGGTTTATTTTTTTCCCTCCTGCAGTGTTAAGAACGATTAAAGTAATGAAAAAGTGCAGACCCTTATACACGTGAGTTGTATCCTATATAATGATTACACAGAAAAAAAAAACATTTATAAGTTTATTTTTTTTTATACAGTTGTAGAAACATTTACAATCGAACTAAACCTTTTTTTTATCCTGCTAATCAATCACATGTAGGAAATGTAGGCAATACATAACAGAGATACTACAAGAGAAATGATGGAATCTTTATTGACACATTTTTAGAAAATCATCAATAAACAAATAAACGCCATAATTCTTGGAACTTTTTCTTTATCGTGAGCTCGTCTAGGCTTCCGTTCAATATGCTACTGCAAGCTCAGACACGCGATTTTTTGTGGGAAAAAAAATCGTCCGACAATCCCTTTAAAACTGGACGAAGAACGAAGCAAATGTGTTTCTTTTCTCCGAAATCCCTTTAGTGTTTAAGCTGTACACACGGCTTTACGGAAAAATACACACTCCCAACGGTGCTTGAAATAAACTGAGTTGAAACGTAATGATGTAGCAGGAGGGCTTGTGAATAATAATCGGCAGCGGATAAGAGGTTATGGAAATCTGCGAACGCTTCAAGGCAACAGATTGAGTAAGGAAAGGTCAAACGCAACACCTCAATCTGACACAATGTTTAACACCAAAACACACAAATGATGGAGGCACCACTCTGTACTGTACATAAGGAGACAAAAACAAGACCCAACAAGACCGGGAATAACTGCTCCATGTTTTTCCTTACATGCTTCCTGTAGTCTCAAGGCAACGTGATTGAAAATGTACAAAAATGCTTCTGATGAGGTTAGAAAATTGCCTCTAAATTGCTGTAGGTTAATCAATTGGGTTCTTCAGTTCAGTTTATTGTTTATCGATACGTCCTGCGTTGCTTTTTTAAACGCTTGATTTATAACGTAGTTCGTTTGGAGAATTTGTGAATTTATTTCTATCCAAATTCATTAAGAAACGTTAACATGTTGTCTATGAAGCTGCGAAGGTGACACAGAGTTTATGAAGTATATGAAGTCGGTGCACAGAAATATTTCTGGAGTTAGACATAAACTTGGGTCAGAGTCTCGATTTTGGGAGTTCATTTTTAATTTAGACTACAGCCGATGTTTAAGAGACTTTAAAAGCAATATTTATATTAATATTTGGTGATATATTGTAATAAAATGTCATATTTTGGTGTTCATGTACTGCCGGTTGAGGAGCCTGATTCAACTCCCTCTGGTGTTGTTTGGTCTACATCTTTCCTGCTCCTAGTTGCATTACCTTGGATTTCGTCGTGAGGAAGGTAAAAGTTTTATTTCATTTAACTATTTTTTTCTATGCTGTGAGGGATTTTCAGATAATTCTGATAAATCTGGTTTGGGAGTAATAGCTCACTGGTTAAGGTGTCGGATTTACTAATCAGAAGGTTATGAGTTTGAAACCCAGATCCACCAAGCCGCCTCTCCTGGGCCCCTGAGCAAGGCCCTTAACCCTCACTCTGTCAGTTGTATAAATGTTATTCACTCAAGATGAGGGCAGCTACAGTACCAAATGCTGTAAATGTATTTGTGTATTTTTTTGTTTTGTTTCTCTACATGATAGTTTTCAGGAGTTTTAAAAATCAAGTAATTGAACAATTAATTAAACTTTGTGCTAGAGTCTTTTCGAGTATTTTAGACTCAATAGGCATTAAAGGTGCGGTGCACGATTTTTGAGAAATGCTTCAGAAAACCGAATCGGGCCGAATAACAAAACAAACGTGTAGCCAATGAGCAGAAAGGGGCTTGTCTTCCCAATATGTGGCAGAGAGAGTGTTCAGAGCGCATGTCTGACATTAGCCGAAAGCGACTGGAACATTGACAAGGCGGATACCTGCTGTTACCTCTGCCTCGGGTTTTAGGTGTTGAACGTCGTCTTCCGCGTGAGACAAAGCTAAACCTTTCACGGTACAACACACAGTACTACAAAAACACGTTTGTGTTATCATAGTATTACTTATCGAGTTCATTTACTGATAAAAATATCCCCTCGGCCAGCTGCCCCAGCAGGTTCCGCCATAACAGTTGCCTGGGTTGCGTATGTATGTGTGGGGCGGAGCTATCAAAACAGGGGTGACACCCATTGTGTTAGGGGGTGTGTTTGTTTAGGTGATTTCAAATGTCAACATTGGCTTTCAAACATCGTGCATCCCACTTTTAAATTTAAAATTTAAAATAAATTTTACATTTTTTAATTTATTTTATTTATTTTTTCCCAATTTGGGACATGACAGTTCTCACCCACCAGCCAGCTCATCTTACTCATAGGTGAAGTAAAAACTAACAAACTCAGACAATAGTGCACTCTGCCCTCTTCCTCATAAACAAGCTCAGAGATGAGTCACAGTGATTTACTTCCCTTCCCACCCAGAGAGAACATTCTGTCTCTCGTTACATGTCAATATACATATTTAAGGCTTATTAACCTCCAGAGAAACAAAAAAACCCCCAGAGATTTTAATCTATAAAATATATATAAAAAAAACTATATATAAAAATTATTTAGCTCCAAAAAAAAACCACACACACACACGAAAAAACGCCTGGATAAATGCTGTGGAGAAAGAGGGGGAAAAAACTTTTGGCGTAAGAGGGAAAAAAAGGACAAAAATTTTCTTTCTAGTGATTTATTTTTTTTTTCTTTAATTTTAATTTTTTTTTAAAGAGTGATTTACCTTCAGAAAAAAAAAAGTAAAAGAGGCTGGTGAGGAGAAATAGGAGCATTGTGTCAACAAGTAGTTTAAAAAAATTCAACATAACTATAAGTAGATAAAAGTACTGTATAATGTGTTCATTAAAAAAGAATTAATTGCAAATTGTAAATAATTGTAAATTTGAAACAGCTTATCAAGAGCAGGAAGGAAGTGAGTCAGTGATTTGTATTGCTCTCGTTATAAAACTAGTGCTTACAGGTAACTATTTTTGAGATGATTAAGACGGTTGTGTTCATATTGCACTTTGCGAGGATTGGCGGATTGCTGTGATTTACACAAACAGTAAAATCACGACGGATAAACAAACTCCTCTGCTCTTAAAATACGCTGAATATTTACACTGATCTCACATACACACTCCGGCTGTTGATTTAACACTCGTCATTTTCCTGTGAACGCTCAGCAGAGGCGGGTTGGAGGAAAAAACTTAAGGAGACCGAGACTTTAAGCAGCGCTGCTACGGTAGCTTTGAATCTGTTTTTGTTTTAAAAGCTCAGTTTTTTTGTTCTGATGGAAATTTTTTGCATCACAGAACTGTGAAGGAAAATCAAGCGGTAACGAAGCGGGAGAAATTTTCTAGCGTCATCAGAGCATCAATGCAAATTGGATAGGTTTAAAAAATGTCATTACATTTTATAAAGCAAAAAAAAAAAAAGTATCACCATCACTAGTATAACGCACACCAATAAATAACTGTGGTTGTATGAAAAAGAAAAAAAAAAGAAAAGAAAAAAGAGTTGAATATACCAATATGGTATGGAAAGATTTTTTCAATTCATTCTCGTTCTTAAATATAGACTCTAATAAATTCTCATTGCATACGCAGGCACTTTTGTATATTCGTGGTGAAAATCACTTTTCACGCCCACTCACATTCACAACTCTCTCTCTCTCTCTCTCTCTCTCTCTCTCTCTCTCTCTCTCTCTCTCTCTCACACACACACACACACACACACACATACACACACACACACACACACACACACACACACACTCGTCAAGACTCTCAGTGAAAGCTCTACGCTTAATGGATGATGCTGGCACTGAGAACCTGACCCCGATCATGCGTTGACGCACTCCTTTCATTCACACTTATGCGGATAAATTCGGGACAGAAGCGCATGGAGAAACGTCTCACTCCCCGACAGCATGTCAACAGCGTACTACTGATAATAAACAGTAAAATACCGGCGATAAAGAGTCCACTGCTAGGAAATCAAATAAATAAAATTACAAACAGAAAAAAAAAACTAGCTAAGCTACGAGTTAGCTACTAGTACGGCCCAAATTAGTGCTTTTTATAGGGAGGGAAGAAAGAACTGCTTAGACTACAGTAGGCACTAAACTGATTGTAGATTGTAAAAACAAACAAACAAACAAACAAACAAGTAAAGCTGCCTGCCCAGGAAAATCGACACGATGCAACAAAAAAATGAAACGAAACAAAATGAAACAAAACAAAACAACAAAAAAATACAGTACAGAATTCGTAAGAATTGTTAATGATGTTTGGACTCTCTTAGAGCTATCTAATAACACCCTCTGTGAACATGCAAACATCGAAGAGTAAAAGAGTCGGCATATAGAACACAGTCAGTATGGTACAGATCAGAAAGATAAAAGAGCCGCTGAGTCAAGGAGACGCTGATGTCCTGTGTGTGTGTGTGTGTGTGTGTGTGTGTGTATGTTTGTTTGCTGGAGAAGTCGACTGCACGTCCGTTAAACACCCTCGGACGATTTTTAGACGTTTGTTGCCCTCAGGATAAACAGATTTGTAATAAAGCCAGTGTGAGCGTTGCACGTGAGTTATTATGGCACTGTAGAAATTTAAAAAGGGGAATTTAAAGTAAAAATCCACCCTGAAGCACAATTAGAAATGTTTCTGATTGGTTAGAGATTCTAGTAGCAGTCTGTCGGGTGATTTGGCGAGGACGCTAAGATCGCGTACAGTAGCGTTTAATTATAGGGGGAAAAAAACAATTCAACAATCGTCAAAACCCAAAAAAAGCAAGAGCTTCTTTTCTCAATCATAATTTTTTTTCTAAAATCCACTGAGTTGAAAAAAGCCGAGGCGAATTCTACGATATGTCGATGACGGAGTTGGGCATATTGTATGAATCACTGGATCGTGATCAGTTAGAGCAGAGCGTACAGATTAGGAGTTGACAGAACTGGACAGACACCAGGACTAAAGCACTGCCGTATTACACTCTGTAAATAGAGATGAATTGTTACTGTGGGGCATTTTGGGTAATGTAGGAAAAGCATTTAATTTGAAAAAAAATAAAATGCAAAACCAGTATGACATCATTAAGGATCACTAAGGAACATTTGTTAATTCTAATATTTGAGTCATTCAGGGTGGAGTTTTACTCTACAGTAAATGATTGATCTTTTGACTCCTCTTTTTTTCTCTTATACTCCTTTGACCCCCAGGCCTTCACAATCATTTTATAAAGCCGTCGACATGTAATACAAAGAAACAATACTGACATAGAGAAGGATTGCACACCGGGCCCCTGTTTGGCCCTTTCTTTCACTTTATAGGAAATAATGTACACTGTACAAAACGAGAGAGCAGATTTAAAAAGATACTGTCCTGTCTCAATGATCTGCCCGGGTGAGACCTCCTGTGTCCTCTATACCTGCTGCTATACGCAAAAAAGCGTATTGCGTTTTCTTTTTCTGAACACAATGACAGTTGCTGCAGTTCTTTCACCATGTGCTCAAGATCTCCAGAAAATCATACAGCACCTTGAGTTCCACTCGTTCCTCAGCTCTGTTTGCGTAGGAGCATCTCTGAGACGGCAGTGCTGGTGGAAGGAGGAAGTGATGGAAGGAACGGCAGGAGTAAGAGAGAGAGAATGAGAGCAGGAAAGTGAGAGAGAGAGAGAGAGAGAGAGAGAGTGAGAGAGAGAGAGTAAGAGAGCACAGTGAAAAGCTCCAGCACTATAACAAATGGGCCTCGATGCGGAGCCAGTGCAGTCCTTGGCGTATGTAGCGCACCAGGTCAGTCATGCTGCTGTGCTGCGTCAGTGGCTCCATCACTGAGTCCAACTCCTGAAAGAACTCTGAAGAAAAAAGTCAGTCAGTTTCAAAAGTATTGGCATCCAAAAAAAAAAAAAGCACAGACAAAAGGTGTAGCAAATAAAATAAACAAAACATTTGAGTCAAAATAAACAGTGACGTGACATACGGCCAAGTACGGTGACCCATACTCAGAATTCGTTCTCTGCATTTAACCCATCCAATGTGCACACACACAGCAGTGAACACACACACACACACACACACACACACACACACACACACCGTAAACACACACCCGGAGCAGTGGGCAGCCATTTATGCTTGCTGCGGCACCCCGGGGAGCAGTTGGGGGGGATTCGGTGCCTTTCTCAAGGGCACCTCAGTCGTGGCTGGCCCGAGACTCGAACCCACAACCTTCGGGTTACGAGTCAGACTCTCTAACCATTAGGCCACGACTGCCCCTGTACAGTTTAATTTGAAATCAATATTTAAATGATTTATATATTTAAATCAATATTAAAATAAAATTCCCTCCAGGTTAAAGCACAGGCGTTAAAAGCTTTCAGAAAAATGGGCAAAATTAAATGTATGTATGAATATAAAAATAACTAAAGTATTATAACTTAATTATAAAATGAATTCTCTTCGATTGTATAATTCTATTTAATTATAAAATGAAAATTACACATGGAATTTAATGTAATTATAAATAAAAAATAAATACATTTAAAATGAAAATAAATCAATTAGTGGATTGCTTTCACTAAAACGGTCCAAAGTTCAGATGCAAAATTATTGGCACCCTTTGTAAAATATGAACACAGATATAATATGAATAAAACATTTTTGAAACTAGTTATAAATGATAACTAATTCAAACAACCGTATCGTTTTTATTCGACCTAGTTCATTAATGGCACCCTTCAAATTCAAACATGAACAATACCTTAAAAAAGTTCTCAGTTTGTATACAGTATATAATCAAAAGAGTGGCACCTCACAACTAATCATTTAAAAAATACTAAAAATAAAAGTTTCAACAAAGGTTACAAAAAAAAAACAATTCACAGCAGAGATCATTTTAAACACATGCTTTCAACTCCAAAACATTTTAAGTGTGAAAAATTTAATCTTCCTCTACTTTCGCTTTTCCCGTTAGGGGTCTTCACAGCGAATCATCTGTTTCCTCCTAACTCTATCCTCTGCATCTTCTACTTTTGCACAAATTACCCCCCATGTCTCCTATTAACACAACCATATATCTCCTCTTGACCTCTTACCTGGCAGCTCCATCTCCAACATCCTCCAACCATCTCCTTCCCCTGTCCATCTCCTTCCCACCTCCTCTCTGTCCCCAAAACAGCCAACCTGATCTGTCCCTCTGATGTGCTCGTTCCTAATCCTGTCCATCCTCGTCACTCCTAAAGAGAACCTCAACATCCTCATCTCTGCTACCTCCATCTCTGTCTCATGTCTTTTCCTCACTGCTACAGTCTCTAACCCATACAGCATATCTGGTCTCACTACTGTCTTCTACATCTTTCCTCTTGCTGACACTTTTCTCCACCCCTCCAACCTGCTTCACTTGCCTCTTCACCTCTTTTCCACACTTCCTGCCACACTGGATGGCTAATCTCAAATACTTAAACTCCTGCACCTTCTTGACCTCAGAACCCTGTAACCTCACTGTTATATAACTTTTATTTGAGACATTATAATTTTTTTTATCCTTTCACAGGATGCCGACCGTGTCACAGTTTATTGTATATAAATATAAAAATAAAGGGCGATAAGCCACGTCTAATATTTTTTATGCCCTGATTTTCAGAACTATGAAGTAAATTCCTTACACAACTCTTGTTGAATCATATCATTAATGAAAGAGACGATATGTGAGATAGGCAGTATAGTAAATAGTTGATATAGTAAATAGTTTTACTATTTAATAGTTATATAATACTTTAATAGTTTTTTTAATCAATAACTGAATTCAAATATTTCACTGTGTCAAGTTATGAATTATAAACTATATAATCAGTAAGATTTTGTTTTCTTCTAAAGGATAAATTAAAACCAGCCTTAATTTATAAAAGAAGACAGTGAAGGAGAGAAGAGGAAACTGAGCATCAGACTTAAGCCTTCGGAGTCAAAGAGATGTCACACGTGACCTTCAGCATCCCCATGCTTTTTAATTAGCCTTCTCTAGATGAACAAGGGAGAGGAAATGACAGAGGAAGCCCTATCAAACCTGAAGCGCTATGAAGCCACTCTCTGTCTCCAGCGGTCCATACAAACGTCCCCTTACTGATAAGGCTAATGTGTGAAAGAGGCCAGTTCTCCTTTCAACCTCTGACAGATGTAGATAAGATGTAAAAGAAGACCAATCAGGCCTAATGAGCGAGTGGCACGCCGACGTGGGAAGCACTCGGGTACTTTGCGGCTTGTCGAGGATGAATGCAAGGCTCTTAACCTTGGACTGTGCAACTAAAAGAATGGATTGTACGCTATACTTCACTCGCAAAGCACTTTGGATAAAAGCTTCTGAATCAATGTAAAATGATTCCCTGTGAATCAGGGGGAAAAAATAGAAAAGTAGAATCATGTCTGCAAAGATATTCTTGCTTTAAGAGTGCAACAATTTTTGCTTTAGAGATTTTTATCAAAATTTCTACATTGAAATGTTTCAAAATCCAAAAAGACATTTCAACTAAATAAAAAGTTCATTCATTCATTCATTTTCTACCGCTTATCCGAACTTTTCAGGTCACGGGGAGCCTGTGCCTATCTCAGGCGTCATTGGGCATCAAGGCAGGATACACCCTGGACGGAGCGCCAACCCATCACAGGGCACACACACACAGACTCTCACACTTTTCTAGCACTCAAATATCTGAAAGCAATTTTAAATTCACCGGAAACATCCATCAACGATATTTTCCAACTCATACACGGTCAGAATTGTGCTAATGTTAATTCTCAGACGCAAGAGAAAATCTCTGACCTAAAGGGACATTTGGCAAGAGCCTTGCAAAATTCTTATGGTGCGTCCCAAATCCGACACTTATACGTTATTCCACGCTATTTTGTTGTGCAAATATTGTTAGTAGTTTTTCCACAATTCCAAGATAAAAGATATTCCAAGAAATGCACTACAAGGCCAAAGAAGTGTCCATGCGCTGATTCAACCCAAAAAAGAAACCAAGTGTGGAATGTTGAAAACTTCACGCACTCAACATTCACAGCTTTGCATATGTAGTGGAAAAGGGGAGGAGCTACCAGGAGCTGACTTTGGGAGAAAAAAATTCAAGATGGCCTTCGACATCAATGTCTTTTAAACTATCCCACGTTATGTGTAATATTTATTTTTTAACATTTTAAAAATTCATCAAATTCCGCTAAAGCTAGCGGCGTCACATTACGAGTGTTAGACATCATTTACCATCGACTGGGAAACAGCTTAAAAAACCATTAGTGGTCCATTCGAGATTATTTTTCCCTTCTAAAATTCATACACTACACACTATAGTGAAATGCACGCAGTATATAATACATCATTTGGGACACAACTAGTAGGGGCACAGAAGTAGGGGCAGTAGTGGCTCAAGTGGTTAAAGCTCTGGGTTGTTGGTCGGGGTCCAAGCCTCAGCACTATCAAGCTGCCATTGTTGAGCCCTTGAACCCTCTCTGCTTCAGGGGTGCTGTATCATGTCTGACCCTGTGCTCTGACCCCAACCTTCAAAAAATAAAGTTTGGATATGTGAAGAAAGAATATCACTGTGCTTAAATGAAAGCTTCTAAACTTGAGTCACCCCACACATGAATTCTACATGAATTCTGATACAGTACAAAACAGTACATGCTGAATTTCTGCCTACTGCAACATTTCAGATTAAACTGTCAGTGTGAAAGTTCCCTTAGGGGGTTTTTACACCTGGTCACTTCATGCGTTTTCTGTCATCAGATAGCTATCCGATGGTAAAAAGACCAGGTCTAAATGCCCTCTGAAACGGTTTCGAGACGGATATAAATCCGATCGTTCAAACCACTTCAGGAGGTGGTCTGGGATGCGTTTCAGATGAAACTGGACAGGTGTAAATGCATGTGGTTGTTCAAGCCACATACGTCAGCGCTTTACTCCTCCCAAACGGAAGTACGTCACTCGCAGGTGACTCACGAGTCGTGCATCGCGCCAGAAACAAATATGTTTTCCCACCAGCGCTGGCTCTGATCTTTCACCCAGGTGTCTCGTTGCGAAAATGCAGCAAACAGTAAATGCTGTTTTTTGTAGCTTTTTGTACACCAAAGCGTGTTCCATTTCAATTACCCCGGAAATGAGATAAAATATATTAGCATTTTGGGCGGGAGTAGAAAGATCAGAACGATATCCGATTGACCAAGACGCATTTATGTGGCCTGATGTAAATGGAACAGTTTTAACAAATCGGATAGCTATCGGATCAGAGAAAACACATGAAGTGACCAGGTGTAAAAAGGCCCTTACAAACCTTTAATTATTTTCTAAATGACTAAAACTTTGGATCATTTACATTAACAGAATTTGAGGTTTTAATCTCATTACCTTCAGCAGCTGGGATTCAAACTCACGACCTTCTGATCAGCAGCCCAACATCTTACCATGTGTCACTTCTCAAACTAGTAAAATACGACTCTTAGGACAAGTAACAACTTAGACATGAATTCTACCCAATCCTGCCCTTGCACAATGTTTTCTCATGAATGTAATTGCTTCTCTTTTCCAAAATCTAAACACACAGATACTTGTGAAACCGAGATGCACTATTTGTCCAAGGGAAAGGAACGATCGCTGTACAGACTTCCAGACTTCCAGCGAGCACCATGCCCAGTCCGATACACTCCCATGGTAATGAGCGTGACCTTTCTTTGTGTTTGACCTTTGTATCAGTAGCTTTCTATCTGACAGTTTTTTTTTCTCAGGGTTACGGGATTCAAGGCCTGGCTGTAAAAAAATAAAAGACCTCAAGAACCGATAGCTCGGTTGAATCGGACAGTTAACGAAGCACAGTGCACAAAAAAACAAAATGGCTAAAACAAATTGGATTGTAGACTTGCTACATTTGTAGAGACGAGTATTTCAACACCGTGTTTAAGAAACATGCACAAGAAGAGAGAAGAATCTAACTGTAAGGAATAAGAAAGATGTCAGGACACTAAGCTGCTGTATTTTAAACAGAAAACAGGATTGGATTTCCCATAATCTTAATAATCTCATCACTCAAACCCATTTAACTTCATTCTTTTTTAGAATTCAGTTTCCGGTTACCATAGAAACATAATACTGTTTTAATATTATTTCTGCATTGAGACTCAAGGACCTTGAACCGTTTTGGCAGGGTTTGTACCTTGGCTCTCGTGGGCCAGCTTGTCGGCCGTGTCCCAGTGCTCGTAGCTGCGCAGGATGTTGTTGGTGATGTTGACGTGGCTGGCGGCCATGTGGTGGATGCGCTGAGGGATGGCGACGCTGCCCGAGGACGAGGAAGAGGACGACGAGGAGGAAACAATGGCTCCGGTGTTGCTGTTTACTGAGCCGATCGGGGACGAACTCAGAGACATGGGTGACGGTGTTCCTGTAGTCCTGACAGATGTGACAAGGGATAAAATGTAATATTAGTTAATTACAAATAATGCAAAAATAATACGATGTCACAGTTTTACCTCAATTATTTCAATGTTGTTTTTTTTTAATTAATAAAAAATTCACCTTTCAAAAAGCAGGGTGCCATTATTTATTCTTTAAGCTATTCGAGTTGGTAAATCGTTTATTTTTCCCGTTTATTTAGCATTTAACAAAACTAGCTTAGCTTCTTGTGAAATGTTATTTGTATCGAGCCTGGTGCTTTTCTAACACACGAGCAAGGCTACTTTGTCCCTCCTTCTACACACACACACACACACACACACACACACACACACACACACACACACACACACACACACACACACATCCATCTTTCAGTGCTTAAACCTAAACAATCAAGCCACGTTGCCTGTAATCCAGCGATAAATTGAACCGCTCTCATGCCCTGTGGGGCTAAATTATGTTCCCTGTCAACAGCAAGGCCCATTCTTGGGGCAGTGCAGGTTTTTACTCAAATAAACAGACCATCAGTGAACGAGAGAGACAGCAGAGACAGCAGGAAGGAGAGAAAAGATTCATGACAGAAAAGAAGGTAAAAAAAAAGTGCAGACGGTAGAGCAGGGAGTAGGTGTATGTTGTGTGTATGTTGTGTGTGCGTATGTGTGTGTGTGTGTGTAAGGGAGCTGGTGTTGATCAGCAGGTAGCGGAAGATCAGAAAGCTCCTTTTACTGGTAACGTAGCAGAGAAGGCTGGAGGGCTCTGGCTGCCGGAGCTAATTGGTTTTGACAGGTGCGATGGCTGCAGAGCAGCAGGCCTGTGTAGTGTCCAGCCAGAGGCCAAGTCTCTCTCTTTCCCACACACACACACACACACACACACACACACACACACACACACACACACACACACACACACACACACACACACACTCTCTCACAAAGAAAGCATGCCTACTCAGCCTGCACCATGCATTAGGTTGCCATGGCGTTGGCATGGAAAAGCTCCTCTCTTCCTAGAGTTCATCTTTTTTGCTTACAGACAACCTAGAGTAATACTAGCGAGCGATAAACTCTGTACAACAATATTAACATCATGGTAAGTGATTTGATATGTTCTAAATGAGCTAATACATTTTAAAGCGAAAGAATCCAAACTATCAGCTCAAACGATCCCCGACACCAATCCTACAATCCGTGTGGTCTGCCTTTTCTTAACCATTCACAACTTTGCTCCCTGTTTGTTGTGCAAAAATGAAAGAAAAAAACTAAATATTTGTTTCTTCCTTATCCTTCTTATCATCTAACATCATATAAAGGTAGAGCTGGGGGTCACGGAATAAAGTTCTTTTGAACAAGGGTATAAAATACTAGCCTAAAGCCACCACATGGCAGTGACAAAACTAACAACAATAATACAAGAACAGAACCAGTGTCAGTTGTGAAAATGACAGAATAACACAATCAAATATTTTTTGACAACAATCACAAAACGACTCTGATGTTATATAGAGAAAGGACATACTTTCCATTGGAGCCCCACGGTGAAGGTGCTTGAGAACTTTTTGATGAATTCTGTGGAATAAAATATAATAATAAAAAAAAAAAAATTAAGTGACCTGACAGAGCTTGATCAAGCGCTCAAAGATGATTAATCATAACCGGCTTCCTGACAATAGGAGCAGATAATTAATGGCATTCATTGGTATGCTAACCAAACAAAATGTTAGACAACTTGCAAAATTGCAAAATTGATCAGATTATGCTATTTCTGAAATGCACAAACATGTGTAAGGATTTCACCTTGAAGTACTCCATTAAAGAGCGTGAATACTTCATCGCGTGATCCTTTTTCAGCTTGAACATCCGTAAATACAGCAGGGATAAACACCGATTGCTGTGGAGAAGGAAATACGTGCAACGGTTATACAAAACAACGGAACAAACGCTGGTGGTTTTCTTGGGAACGTTCTTGAAGGGATGTGACTACAGAACAGGTAAACAAAGCTCGTCCTGGTGTTCATGGAGGAGCGTGTTGGCTAGGACACAGCCAGTAGCATGGAGTGACTGACCTTTCAGTCCAATGCTTGTGAGACACCAGATGCTCGGGACATATGCACCGCCCCGTGAAACTGAACTAGCCCTCTGTCAATTCTAATAAGAGCAGACTCCTCGTGTTAGAGCTAAAACACTGTGTACTCATGGACACTCGGATCTAGGTCAGGTTTCGTAACAGGCTGCCGCTCTTCTACATGACAAATCCAAGTGACCTTTAAAGGAAATTCCACCTTGATACATTACATATGTTTAGATTGAAATATTTAAAATGGGGCTTTAGTCATGGGTTGATTGCTGCTGTGTTTTCTTGAGACCTGTGAAGTGAATTGAAGTTTTGCAGTTAACTCCAAAAAAAAAAAAAAAAAAAAAAAAAAAAAAAAAGAAAAGAAAAGAGCGAAAGCTTTTTTCGCTCTCAATTTTCTTGCTCATGTTAGGGATAAATCCGACAGAAACTGAAGTAGCGCGAATGTTGGAGTGCACTGTAGCTGAACGTAGCTATAGTCTAATCTACGAGGAATGTGTGTGATAGTGATGACGATGTTATCAGCAAGAAAGGTGTTTGAACAGATCGTACAGGTGAGGAGTTTTGAAAACTTTGAGAGATTTTAGGACTAAAGTGCCGCCGCATCGCTCTCTTTAGGCAGAGATGAAGCGAGTGCTAATTCCCAGTAGAACCTCGTCTTCAAACATAAGGCTTCTCAGACTGCGCGTAACCTCGGGTTGTCGTCGTATTAAACCCTGCATTCAACCCCGGATAGAGGAACGTTTCACACTAATTTCGAAGCTTTTTACCCAATGATATAAAACTTATGTATCTCTGTAAATCTCTGTAAATCAAATTTCTGTATTAATAATAGTTC
Organism: Tachysurus fulvidraco; assembly: GCF_022655615.1. Lineage (NCBI taxonomy): Eukaryota > Metazoa > Chordata > Actinopteri > Siluriformes > Bagridae > Tachysurus > Tachysurus fulvidraco. The sequence continues at coordinate 5,539,039 of NC_062534.1, forward strand.
AATATTTTGTTTTTTTCCCCTTTTGCCAATTTTTTTGCCTTTACGTGTCTCAGGAGGCTTAAAACGGAAAAGCCGGATTTACATTGCAACATTTTTTCTCACTGATGCGTGAAGTTATTTAGAGCGGTCACATGCTGTAGCTGTGTTTATATAATCAGGGTTGTCGATGAAATAAATATGTAAAACCCAGGGTTTAAGAATGTACAGTGTGAAACGTCAGATTATGAATATACTCGGGATTAACTGTTAACCGGTAACTGATAAACTGGTAAAGAATGAGTAGTGTGAAAAGAGAAACAAGATGATCCAGGGGAAATGTTTTAAGAATGAATACAGAGCAAGATGTTTTAATACACAGTCCATGCCACTGTATTTGAAAAAAAAAAAAAACATGGAAAAAAAAAAGTCTGAATGAAATTGAACCGTGTTTCTAATACGTACCCGAAGGAGCTTTTGAACGTCGCCTTTTAACCACTAAACAACTTTGATTAACAAATACACAAAGCTACAAATCAGTCCGGCTTTTTGACTGTCGCCTCTGAGCCATGAGCACAAATCTAACCTTGACATTCAACATAAACAAGTGTTGCTGATGTGACAGGCAGATTGGCATGTGGATGTCTTTTATCTGGCCTCGAGTACACATCCCCAATGCGGCAGCGCGGAAATCTTTCATTATCCGCTAACGGCTTAATGAAATACAAGAATAATGATCCGGTCTAAGCTGATTAAGTGCTTTAGCGGTGTTTTAAAGCTCCCAGATAGGAGCGATTGTAGACGGGTGATGGCTGAGGGGAGATTTAGACAAAGTGGAGCGAAGGCAAAGTGGCACATCAGGCTGCTGACGGCTGCCGACTCGTGTTGCGCTCAGGGTTTTTACACTGCCACACAAAAGGCTTTTCAAACACAAGCGGGCACTGGATGATCATGATGACTGTATTAAAACAGAAAAGCAGAAAAACACGCGTCTGCTTTATATCGAAGGTGTAGAATAAACAAAGAAGCGTTAAAGGAAAACAATAAACAAGATAAACAAAGTATGGGTGTGATGCGATCTAAACCGAGTTAGTGACCAATCTAATTTGTTTTCCAATAACATTGTTAGCATTGTTTTATTCCTCTTACACCACAGCAGTTTAGCAACTCTTATTACGAGAGGCCAAAAAACATGAATTTGCTCCTGTTTCATTGTGTCCATGTTCAGTATTAAATGTCTTCATCATGTCCCACTCAACAGTGTTGTTTAATATGGAGCTCATATGAAAGTAGACACACAGAACTTTAAGAATGTGTAGGTTTGTTTTTTTAATAAGTATTTCTGCTTTTAATCAGCCTACTGAGGGTAATATATTTATAGAAAAGTCCCCAAAACAACAACAAATGTTTCTTCTATCTCAAGAGTACTGTAAATGGTGATATCAAACCTATTTCTGTGCTCTGAGAAGCACCGAGAGCTTGTTCATAAACATCTAACGTTGATTTTCGACCACAAAATTTGGTGAAAGCTTTGTAAAAGGGAAAAACAAAGCCAACAGGCTCTCCCGATTCCTTTATATCAGACTTGCGTTTGTTCCTTTTTAGCCACCTGTAAAACTCTGTAGTCCAAAGTGTAGAAAATTGTGCAGTTGTACAAAGGAAACACAATAAATCTCAAACTCACCACAGCACCGCTAATTTCTTCTCCGCCAGCGTAGCTGAGTGACTGGTGAAGTTCTTTAATCTCATGGCATACCTTTAAAGCAATAATAAAACAACGCAAGGTTAATGAGCGAAAGCAGCGAGATGTCTAGGAACCCTAAAGATTCTGCCTTTCTTTTAGTCTAGGGATTGTCGCTTAAATGAGCCTGCTGCTTGCAATATTACTGTTAATGATTACAGAGATGGAGAATTATCAAAATATCATTTCCTTTTCAGCAGAAATGAAATGCTTTAATGATCTAATGCAACCTCATTTTATGGGGGTTTATAGGATAAACAATTTTTCTGAGCCTGCGTGTGTGCTTGAGCAAATGTGTGTGTGTGTGTGTGTGTGTGTACAACCACACACGGTTTCCTCTGAGCTCCGATTTCAATCACCGCCAGCTGATTTGCCGAGTGTGCTGATGAGCTTCGAGGTCCATCTATTTTCATTCTCTGTGACATTAATAAAACAAGGGCTGCTAATTGCATGGCTTGTAACGTGGAGTTGCCTTGTGGTGGCCCTAATAGTAATCATCGCTTTTATTTTAATCACGGCAGGTCGGGGGGCCGTGCTGGAGGGTGGGAGAGAAGATGGGGAGAGAGAAAGAGAAAGAGAGAGATGAGAAGCTGGCTTTTGGCAACACTGACCTAATGAGCTCCACGGTTTCTGAGTACATGGTGTACGGCGACTTGGCCTCTAACGGGTCTCGTTCCATGGCATTGCCGCACTCGATGAAGGAGAGCGCACCGTCTGCGTAATTGACAGCTTTGCCAAACTTCTCCATCTGTACAAGGTGTTTGGGGGGGGGGGGGTGTTGACAGCAATCAGATGTGAGATTATGAGAAAGAAGAATGATGACAGGAACCGTTTTTCAACTGAATTTTGATAAAAAAAAAATAATATAATAAAATAAAATCACCTACAAAAAAAAATCATGTATAGTTTTGTACATTTTGGGTCACTGTCATTTTTTTTGGATACAAATCAAATTGTTGTCAATTCTGTTTATTCATTTATACGAGAAATGTGTTTTTTGTGAAAATTTTATATGTCCATACAATTCAGTCCGTTGTATCCTACAAGATTACATTTATGTATCTAACTTCAAATTCTATAATTGTCCTTGATTACTGTGATTTTATATGAGTCTTATTCAGTTCAATTAAAAACATGAGCTGTAGATGCTGTTTAAGTGCTTAATAATGGGTAGTCTGATAAGTAATAATAATAGGTAGCCTTATGATTTCTTACGGTGCTTTTAAGCTGCTTAATAATCATTTAACATCTGAGAAACACTATGTCTTTCACCCCTTTTTGTGCTTTATTTTGAGCTTAACCTTTTATGGAATATTGTCAGCATCGATAAATGCAAATGAGCTGTGGCCTGCACCTGATTTGACATTTTTGTATTGGAATTCATCAACATTTGCACAGCAATCCATCCATCCATTTATTTTCTGTACCACTTATGTTATACAGGGTCACAGCGAACCTGAGGTCTATCCCAAGGGACACAGTGAATAAGGCAGCGACAAGCTGGATGTAGGGCCGACCCATCACAGGGCACAACCTCACACACATACACAGTACAGACAACTTAGAGATACCCATCAGCCTACAGCTCATGTCTTTGGACTGGGAATTGAACCTCAAATTCTAACACAACACAAAAATAAACCCCTGATAAAGCCCACTGTATGAATCTATGTTTCTCAAATGACAAATGGATATTTTTTGTTTTTGTACATGTTTATATGACTGATTTGTTGCCATGGATATTTAAACAGAAGTGTCTATTAATCAAAAAGTCATCAATAGCTCTAACCGTTGCAGCCCTAGGACGCACAATTCCTAATCCGTACTTCATGCATGGAAGAGCGTAAAGCAGATTTACTGACCACTTGTCTTTCTCAGGCACCCCTTGAACAGGTTCCATCCATTTCCAAATAAACCCTTTAATATGAGCCAGACCGCAGCCCGAGATTCATTACGTACTGGCAATTACACCAGGGCAACACGGCCAATCAATTCCCTTTACTGTGCTTCCATGAGCAGGTTTTTATATCGCCCCGGTGATTTATGACGGACTGGACGTAACTTTCTATAAAGAACAACACTCTGAGATATAATAGCTGGAAGTGGATTATTAAGGCTGCGACAGGCTGTTTAGTAAATCACAAACCTCTTCGAAGCCCTTTTAGAGACCTCTTTTTTAGAGAGCTTCTTCAGTAAAGCTCCAGAATGTACTTAAAATGGACAAAGAGCTATACTGTAGTTCTGTCCTCCTGCTAATACTCCATCTGGACTAATTCTGAGTCTTTACACATGTGATGATGACATCACGAGAAGATATTAGTAAAGGAAGTCGACGCGATTTTGAGGAGCCGAGAGCAGAAGAAAGCAGAGCTTACCAGCGCATCAGCTTTGTGCTTTAGTTTCTTGGCTTCCTGCATGTAGTAGTCCGCATTGTGAACACTGTGGAAAAGGAAATATAGTAGCTAGGATCAGTTATCAGACCTCTCCTTTGACTTGACAAGGCAAGATACAAGCAAGATATGAATCAAGATTTTTCCTTTTACTGGAAACAAGGTGGTGGAATGAACTTCCTGTCTTACAGGATGTCTTCAAATGAAGCCTGAACGCTGAGCATTAAATAACCTTTCATTACTCTACTAACTCCTTTGAGCTTTGTATTATCATTAGACCTTGAACCAGAGGTGTTCAAATCGTATCAGTTAATCCATCAGGAAAATAAAAGCTCTAGTTCTGTCCAGACTCATGGTACGGTTGCCTGGAAATCTAATTAACCACCCTAAAAATGAGAAGCTAATGTATTGTAATAACATATAGCAAGCTAGTAAACTGTTGAATATACTGTATACAGACTAGAAGTGTCACTTTCTGTATCCGTATCTATATCTGGGTCTCCAAAGATCCATATCTGGGTTTGGATTTAATTATTACTTAAATACAAACTCTATCGTTATATATATCCACTGAAATACTGGAAAAAAGAAAAAGAAATTAAAGCTATAAACACTCTCATGAAAGTGAAAATCCAGTTGCATTTGCACCACTTTTTGTTGTGTGCTGTAGAATCCAAGTCCTGATATGAGCTAGTCTGAACCAGACCCCAGGTAAACCTTTCCAGCAAGAATTCCAAACGATATAATAAATATAATATATCTCGTTAACCGCACATATACAGTATTTAGACACTTTTTTCTTCTTCAGTTAGAACGCAGTACGTACGTGTTGTTGAACGTGAGTTTAGGTCTCCTGTTCTCCATATTCTCCACAGACAGAACCGAAGGATTCGGCCACAAGTTCGGTTCGGATTGACCGTTGGCATGGAAACCCCCGGAGGACTTTGCATGGCTGTCTTCCTCCTGCTATAAGAAGCATCCTTTAAAATTAGCATTAAGCAAGTCGAATAACACAGAAAGGAGTCATGACAGCTAGCTGGCTTGGTTTCAGGGGCTGGCTGAAGAGTTCGAGTTTAGATGACTTGGCACATGGAGTCTGCCTTCTTGTCTTCAAGGCTATTTTGAAATCCTTTCCAAAAGTGTAATTTGTTTGCCAAAACAGGAAATAAATGTGGTTGAAGCCTTGAGCAAAGAAGAAATAATCAGTTTCAAATTCTGCTGTGTAATTATTTATTTCCACCAGACCCTGTATTTATTATCGTTGCTTGTAATTGTAAATGATCAGGAAAAATAGGACTTGAACATATTTCGGTTTATATCTACTATTACTGTAAAAGGTCTAGGAAATAATATTTACTGAGTGATTAAAAGTGATGACCAATTCATTTCTGGCACACACACACACACACACACACACACACACACACACACACACACACACACACACACACACACACACACACACACACACACACACACACACACAGAGTTAAATTAACACCTCCAGTGCCAAGTGACAAAGAGTATAACACTAATTATTTCTGTAAGAATGTGTTTTGAAAATAAAGTACAACCGATTAATGAGACATAATAAGAATTCAGGTATAATAATAATAATATCACGCTTTGTTACTAATGAGACAAACATTTAACGGTAATTAATCGTTGATACTATGTTAATGGATCAACAGTCAAAATATCCAGCTCACGTACTGTACGTACGCTTGTACTTACGCTGCTGATCTTGGAGTGAGATTTGCTCTCTCCTTTGCGGTGCTTGTGAGATGACAACGACGAGGATGACGAAGAGGAAGAAGGCAGAAGGGAGTGTGTAGGGGGTAAGGTCGTGGGAACGGCTGTGCTTCCTTCGAGACTCAGAGAACTGCTTTCGCTGCTTCTTCGTTGGCGACCCGTGGGTTCGTCTGACAGCGGGGAGAGCAAAGGTGGAAGGAGTTTTCTCGGCTGTTTCTTTGAAGAGCTTTTCAGAAAAACAACACAGAAGGTATCAGTGGTGTCTGAAAAGGTTTCTTTTACATTTGCTCTACATGGCACCGGAACTGTTATCCACTGTCCACCAATTATCGTTTGGTTCTCCTGAGCCTGGCTGAGGATCGATAACGCTACTGAGACACTAAATTGCACTCAAGACCCTAAATGTTGGTTTCAAGAGAAAGATAAACCCAATCTCAGCTTTATGTCTCTGCCTTGGTGTTGTATCCTGAAGTAATGCACAGAAAGGTTAATTGACAATCCGGGCTCTGTGATTTGTGTATACATTCTTACTGAGATACGCCACTCATTGAGCAAGTGGTAATATGTGTTTTGGGCTATAAACACTCATTAAAACTCTCGACACGAGCAGACTGACCTAACATCCTAGCACTGTATCTGTACTTCTGCTAAAATAGCTGTTAGCCCATGATGCAAATGTGTGTAAAATGAACAGCGCTGGAAGGTGGCAGTTTCAGGAACAGAATGCCTCAGGGCCTAGGTTGTATTTTAGCAATAAACTAAGCCCTAATTAGAGAGAGAAAAGCCTTTCCGAGGTTTAAGTAAACAACCGCTGAAATGCAATGTCAATTTCTACACAGCCTCTGGCCATAATTTGGCTAAAAATAGATAAGATGTCATTTAGTACTTTTCTCATTTCTTCCAATCCTCTAGTTAGTAAAAAAAAAAAAAGGTTTTTTGTTTATCGGCTTCAGAAATACTAATCGGTACTGTAGATGTAATGGAATTGTATTTTTCGTTAAAAAATATCAGGCTAAATATCAGGGGAGAGGAGGAAAAAAAATGAACCCATGCAATAACGACTTCAGGCGTGTTGATTAATGAATGCAATTTAACATGAGCCAACTATGGGTTAACCTGATCATTTAACACTAAAATGTATCACTAATACTGCGGTATTATTAATAGCGGCTGCAAAAACTAGTAGACTAATCGACATTCACTTGTTCCACTTGGGAAAAAAAACACAGCCAAGGTAAGCATGCAAGCATGGCTGTAAATAAGCAGCTCTTATTTCACATATTTCAGATTTGATGAAACCAATTCTACGGTCAGCTACACTAGGAAACGTATTAGCTCATTGTTTCTAAAGGAGTGCTGTCACTCCTTTCGTATGACTTAGTATGCAGTGATATCTTTATGAGGTTATCTCAAGATCTCCTAAAGGTATTCCTGCTACAATGATTTTTGTTCACTGTAGCTACTGAACCGGGAGTTAAACTAATTTAAAGGTTCAAATTTGGAGTCATTATGAGCTTACGGATTACTTACTTATGGATTACTGATCAGAGGGTCATGAGTTTGAATCCCAGGTCCATCAAGCTGCCACTGCTGGGCCCCTGAACAAGGCCCTTAACCCTCAATATTTATATTAATATTAATAATATAGTTGTATAAAATGATATAAAATGTAAGTCACTCTGGAAAAGGGTGTCTGCTAAATGCCATAAATGTTAACTGGACTGTTTGTTCTTAGCTGTTGCTCATATTAAAAAAACTGTGCTATACGCGTAAACAGAACAATGTTCTGAATCAGGTTTAGCTTAGAATATGAAAAGAACTAATAGTCTAGTGCTTTTTTAAACTAAATTATTGGTTAAGGTACAGTAACAGTCATGCATCTCATAATTACTAATATATTTTATCCATCCACACACACACACACACACACACACACACACACACACACACACACACACACACACACACACACACACACACAATGAAACAGGAATGGAAATATGCTGAGCACGCTCATCCTAGCTCACAGTGCTAAATAACTAGCAAAGTTATAAAAAAAAAAAACTTTTTCCCTACCATGTTTTATGTGAACATGTCCAGAACCTTTACAACAATAATAAAAGGTGCTTTTCCTTTTCTAATCTGATTAAGAGGGGCAATGTAGCGTGTGCGCATTGATGCTGTCTGAGCTGAACTGATTTAAAACCCAGTGGGAAGGTGATATCATTAAAAAGTCCCCGAGGTGCTCAGTGCTTCCCGTAACGAGCATTAGCGAAAGCTAATATTTTAGCCTGGAGCTGCTTATCACATTGTCAAGATCTGCAACAATTAGTCATGTCTCATGACAGTGGACACCAGCAGACAGACAGGACGGCCCAGCGACCTCTGTTACGTGCATGTCTTCGGTGGGTGCACGTCTGCTCCGGAATTAATTGAATATCTAAAATTAGAGCAAGCTGGTGCAGTCGTGTCAGGGTTTTATTATGATAATTCAGAGAGACAAAGGGAAATGGAGTTAAAGCTGGGTGTAGGAACTGAACTGCTGTCATTCACAGAATACAGAGTACGGGAGTTAGCTAGCAATAGCAATAGCGCATATTAGCAGAGGTTGCTGCAATGTATATATTCTAATTCTATATATTAACAAATGCAGACTGCATTTGTTAATATATAGTAAAAGTACTTCAGATTAAAGGGTCACTTATTACATCAGGGCTTTCATGATCCGTAATTCAAAAATGTGTGATTGTCTATTTAGCTTGTGGCAAGAGGTGTAAAATACTCACTCTTTTGTATTGGAGACTTTGTGGTTGTGGATGGGGGAGATACAGGGAGGGAGGAGCAGGGCATCTTTCTCCAGTTTTAACTTCTTGGTCCCACTCAACACCTCACAATGTTCTGACTGCATGTGCAAAAGACACATCACAGAGAAATTACAGTTTAACAAGATTTTCCTAATGTTTCCAATCCTATGATACCCTTACAGTTTGTTGTTGTTCTTCCTTTGGCTGCTCCCTGTTCAGGGTCGCCACAGTAGATAATTTTGTCTGTGTTGATTTGGCACAGGTTTTATTCCGGATGCCCTTCATGACGCAACCCTCCCATTTTATCCGGCTTGGGACCCGGACTGCAAGGCAATTCCTGGGTTTTGGGTGGCTGGGTTAGTTGCCTACCCGGGAATGAAACCCAGGACATGAGATCCTGCCATTTGATAACCAAAAAGTACTTGCTGTATAAATGTTAAATGTTTGCAAATTTTGTCTTGCAAAATAGTAGTCTTTTTCTTTCATGGTCATTTTGAAGAACGGGTATATAAATATATTGGCACCGTATTTCACAGCCATGTTTCAGGGAAATTATGGACTGAAGCAGAACACTTATACATTAAAAGCATGAGTGGAATGTAAAAAGAAATATATTTGGCTTACAAGTCTGTGTCCTGCACCTGGATCTCTACAGAGAACCATCAATATAAATAAAAATTTACAGAGGATGTCCAGCTGTTTTGTTTTTACTTTTCAACAAAACCAAGCTTTTAAGTATTAATGCTATAATTATCCCTCTGAGCTTGAAAGTGTAATTATTTTACACTGGAAAAAAAAAAACATCCATGAAAAAAAAAAAAGTAAGGGTTATAAATTCCTGACATACCTCTATAAACCTCGGATGTACTACTGTTATGTGAAAACTGTGTAAGATGTTACAAAGAAAGCAAGCACTTGCCTTGTGTTTTCTCTTTGACTTGCTGGTAGGTTTCTCTGATGGAATGGAAGCAGGTGACTGCTGTCTCCTGTGCTTGAAGCTGGTCTCTCGACACTCAGCCTTGGCGGAGAGCGGCTCAGGTGGATCCTGACCAGGAATCCGCGACAGGAGGCTGAGCTCAATCTTAACCCACAGTGACTTAATGTCCTCAAAGTCTCGCAGTGGTGACAGAAGCTCATTCTGTACTATAGAGATGGGGGAGAACAGGGGCTCCTCCAGCAGGTCAGTGGCAGCTGGATCTGGTATAGAGGTACTGCTGGTGCTGGCAAGACTGCTGACACTCAGGATATTGCTGTTACAGTCCTTAGATTTAAAGTTCAAGCTGCTCGGGCCAGGGCAGGGAAGATGCACTTTTGAAAGTTCCTCAGGATCCGAGTGGCACTCTGATGAGGACGACTCAGTTTCGATAAACTCCTTGGACTTGGGGATGATCTTACTAGGCCCTCTGTGCTTCTTCTTGTCTGGAACTGTGCTGATAGTGTTGGAGGGAGCAGGTGTGGTTATGGTAGTTGATCGGGGTTCCTTTCTGGGGGCAGTCTTGCCCCCTGAAGCCTTTCCTCTAGGTTTGGGTGGTTCTAAAGGTGGTGGTTCTTTCTCCTTTGGTGTGGTGCTGGAGTTGACAGGTCTGGGCCAGTTGTGCTCCTCGCTGCTGGAGGACTGTTCAATTTTCTTTGGCTGTTTCTTGCCTGTGCTTCTCCTGGAAGGAGGCAGATCAGCTGGGGCCTTCACTCTGGTACCTTTACCATCAGAACCTTTCTGGCCTGTTTTAGGCTTGGCCTTTTCTCGGATGGGACTGAGCAAAACTCTGTCTTTGGGGTCCGTTTGTGCCAGAGCTGCACTAGGCTTGCTCTTGCTACTGCTTTGGCTCTCTGAAGCTTGGACGTCCTCCGGCTGAGAGATTCCAAGTCCATGACTTTCTGACTGTGTGTTGGCAAGGGGTTTATTGTGAGGGTTGACTTTGTTTAACCATTTATCCAACTGCCACTTGTTTGTTGATGCTGGTTCAGGCTTTAGAAGAAAGAAATTCCTTTGTAAGTGTGTTGAGAAATCTCATCTCTATGTCATCATTTGTAACATAATTTGCTGGACTTTCTCGGAAATGCAATACATAGTTATGAGGTAACATTATTAAATACAACTGTAATCGAATAGTTGTCTCAAAACATATGCAACCAATAATTTTAATGGTCCATATCTACATGGTTATTATTTGTCTTGATGGTGATTCATATGAATGATGATGCTTCAGTCATATGACTTTCACAGACCAGTGCATTACTATGAAGATTTGAAGACGCTATTACAATAGGAAATCATAAAACTCCTGAATGGCAGATAAACTCAGTGGTGCATTGTCCACAACTCTCGACTGCAAAGAAGATGATGTTTTTATCACATATATTATCTCACATCATTTGTTTTGTACAATTATACTCTAAGGCATGTAAAAATCATTCTTTTGGAACCATAAAGCCTTACTTGAATGATAGTTAATCACTTGGTAAAGGAAGCCACAAAGAAAAACAGGCATCCACATGAACCATGAAAACCGGACAGGGTGAAAGATGTTAAACAGAATTTTCCATCTGATCTCTACCTGTCTTCTCACAAAAAACTTCCTTTCATGCGGTTTCACATTTAAGATTCACACTTTTTTCCTTATGTCAGCTGTTATAGATTAATGCCAATGCAAACTACAAAATTGGAAGTCGAACAGTACAAGCAGAGATGATGAATTGACAGTGATGCATGTCCACATTTTACAGGCCTCCTGGAACAATCCTGGAGTGTCAAAACATTACAACTGTGAGTTGCAGGTTGAAAGAAAAAAGAAATATCTCTCCACCAGGCAGAGCATTTGCAGCCTGCAGGTATGGATTCCCCAGGTGGACTTACAGACAGCTATATATTGAGGTGAATAGAGCAGGGGTGTTTGCTTTTGGTGAATCCACTCAGGAAGCCCAGGGCAGGCCATGATGAGGCAACTTTAAAGTGGCCAATTAAGCATTTAAGAGATCTTTTCAGACAGCTGGCTTTACTCCCTTGTTGAGAACCTTGTGGAGGTTTCCTATATTTTTTGCAGTAGCTCAAAAAGGAGAAAAAAAACAACATTTTCACCTTGAGACCAGGGACATTTCTGCTATGTCACCACCTACTGACTGGTCCCCATGCCTCCATCATTGAACTATCACTGTCTGGTAACCAACCAGGTTCAGCATGTTAATGCAGCTCAGAAATCAAATGCATGACAGTGACCTACTGGTATGAATAAGGGTCAGCACAAGATTGAGAGTTTCTTTCTTTCTTTCTTTCTTTCTTTCTTTCTTTCTTTCTTTCTTTCTTTCTTTCTTTCTTTATTTCATTCATTCATTCATTCATTCATTCATTCATTCATTCATTCATTCATTCATTCATTCATTCATACCTGCTTTACCCAGGGTCATGGAGGATCCTGAGATTCTGGTAGGAAAACTGAATTAAGCAGTAAGACACTGATGGGATGCCAGTTCTTCACAGGACACCATACACACATTCACACACTCCCACTAGGGACAATCTTGGGTAGCCAATTTGGATTGAGCAAAATGCAGAACCTGGAGAAATCCATGTAAGCATGGGAAGAATTCCACATAGACAGTAACCAGAGTTCCAGGAATAAACTGGGGACCCAGAAGCTGTGAGGTGGAAACGCTCCCTAGTGTGCCTTAAAGAAACATACTGTGCTTTAATTTTTGCCTAGGGTTTATACCTCTGGTGTAGTGGCACGGGATGCTCGGTTGCATTCGCTGTCACTGGAACTGCTCTCACTGTCAGAGTCAGACTCAGAGCTGCTTTCTGATTCGCTGGAACTCCCAGAAGCCCCACTGGAGTGGCCACCTGGATCACTGCTCCGTGGTGTGGGCCCTGGAAGGCTGCAAACACATACAAATGAGCAGAGCATTATTCACATGTTGTACCATTAAATACAAAAGTCTAAAAATGGGAGCTAGTATGAATGTTATTTGTAGAGATGTTAAATATTTGCATAGTTCGCTCACCGTTTCTTTCAGTGTGAAAGCAAAGAAGCAATCTAACATGAATATTCAGTCTTCTAAGGTCAATAATGCCACAAGATTATGGAAACATCTTACAAAGTCAACTTCTGTAATACATGCAGCATATGTCAAACATGCCTCAAGCTATTGTTAAGGTCCAACTAACCAAGAAGCTATTAGAGAATGCATGATTTATGTCTGAAAAAGACAAGGACACATGGGCAGCTTGCTCCCCCACCCACTCAGTTATTATTCTATATCATCTGACTGTTCTCCGGTGCTGCCCACCATTATTTATCACTTCATGAAAGACTGGAGATCTCTAATCCAATAAAATTCTGCATCTCAACATGTCCTCGGCCTCTGGCGCCTGTGATTGCTTTACAAAGGAGTTAAATGTGCTGGAGGGAGGCAAATTAAATCCCTTCCCAAAGGTCAGATTGGGCTTCTTTATTGTCAACACTTTGTTAGTGATTATATTGTGACAGAGAGATGCATCATCTCTTGCTAGGCCAATATTGCTTTGGTCTGAGGGAAAAATGAAGTAAAATAAGTGCTCTACAATGAAGAGCTAGAGAGAAAGAGAGAGCATATTTTAGTCATTGCTTTGGGCCTGGGGTGTGGTTTGAGATCGTAGATAACTCAAGAGACCAGAGATCTTGGCAGTGTGCAGTGATGGCATCATTTTGTATCTGCCTGTGCATGTTTTACCCCTATGTTTTGTGAGAGATGGGCAAGAGAGACCCACGTTTCTGATCAAGCTGTAATATGTTAGCAGATTGTGTCAGGCAAAGCACTGCCAATGCTGGAGGCGACCAAGAAGACAGGCAAATATCTCCAGAGGATTGTCCCACAGAGCAAAGGCAGGAGGCCTAGGAATTATTTTCAAAAGGCAGAAACAGTACAGAGAAGAGCTACAAAAACACATTTACAAAATGTGTTCAACAAGAAAGTGAACAATTGTTACATAACTACTGACACTTCTAGAAGAAGAAGAAGAAGAAGAAGAAGAAGAAGAAGAAGAAGAAGAAGAAGAAGAAGAAGAAATTATTTTCTTTACTGTACATATGCCAGCTTCTTAGACCTGAGAGGGTTAGGGGCCAAAAGTCAGGAAAAAGTCTAGGAAACACTGGAGCTCGAGCTAGCAATGCTTTGCGCACTGACCCAGAGCGTTAACCACTGAGCTACCACTGAAATCACTCAGATATATTAAAAAAGAATATATAACATATTTTTCATTTATAAAAATCTAATTTCCTGATTGGATTCCTGATTTACTGTTGGATGTCCCTGTAAAATCTTCAATAAATGCACACATAAGGGTAAAATCACAACAACAACAAAAAAGGCCCTATAAAAGACATATAAAAGACAAACTCTGGTAACTATCCTGTGAGAAGTTGCTATACAAAACATGGGATGTTTTGTGAAAAAATTCCAGGCAATGCTGACGGTGGAAACACTGGGATTCAGACTCACAGTCTCCAGATGCTTTCCTTTTAATTGAAAGGCCCTTTATTTTTGCCTCAATGGGGTTGACCCTTGAATAACAGCTGATGACCAGCCAGAAGACTTATGGGAACAATGCCTGCCAGGTTTGTCACTTGGCATTGAAGATACCATTGTTCACCTTGACCTTGAGTGCTGACCTCTGACCCACAGGCTTTCTGGCTGTCGAGCTCACACGCTTTCCTTTGAAAGGATTACAAGAGGAAAATATCGGATTATGTCATTCCTAAAATCCCCAAGCACACCCACTTTACAAACACACATTGTTGAGCTGATATCATTTGTACAGTTCCCTAATGTACAAAATAATAGTTTCAATTAGGAAACAAAAAGAAAAGTACATCTATATAAACATCAGGTATGTTCTGTGTGCAATAACATGTTAAAATTAAATAATCTTGTTACATTTATACAAGTTATGTGCAAATGTGCCGTCTCTTCTTCAAAGTCTAGTCATCCTGCCAAGGCATTCTGTTCTAACACAATCAATCTGTTCTGACTGACATGGTGTATGAACCATTAGTCAACAGCATACACAGTGGATCCTGAAGATCTGCAATGCATATAGTATAACAAGTAAATAAAGTAGCACCATTCTTAATTACAGCATAAAAACAGAAATAGAAATAGAACTGCAGGACAAAGAAATAGTATACCCAGACACACACACACACACACACACACACACACACACACACACACACACACACACACACACACACACACACACACACACACACACACACACACACACACTCGCACAATCAAACTTGCACAAACACACACACACACACACATACATACATACATACATACATACATACATACATACATACATACATACATACAAACTATTAAAACTAGGTTTCATTAAAGATGACATGAATATTTTTTGACAAAAGATCTAGTCATAAGTTGATAGGTAGGACACTAGAAAATATTACATTCAGTGTGCTGCTTAGCTTCATGTTTATTTGCTGAACTGATCAGACAAAACATCTAACTGACCAGACAAAAAACAGAATCACATACAAAAAAACAGAATCACAGACAAAACAACTGACCAACTAGACAAACCAACTGACTGACCAGACAAAACAACAGAACTGACCAGACAAAACAACTGACTGACTGATAAAACAAATAAACTAAGCAGACAAAACGACTAAATCACCAGACAAACTGAATGACCATACAAAATATTTGACTGATCAGACAAAAAAAACCCCCTGAACCATCAGACAAAACAACTGAACAACCAGATAAAACCACAACCAGATAAAACCACAAACAGACAAAACCACTGAAAAACCAGACAAAACTAATATCAGCTAACATAATGTAATGGAATATGGCAAGCTAGCATAAATAAATATAAATAAATAAATACAGACACAACCAAGTACATTAATCATAAACAAGAGTTCAGCCATAGGTCTTATCCTTTTCCTAAGAAAGGTGTCTGAGGTAACGCATTGTGTTTTTGTGTCCTTGAACAAAAGTCAGCAAGTTCTTGGCCAACGTTTGACTGTGAGCTGTGATGTTTTCACTTTGGCATATAAAACGTCTTTATTTCCTCTCGACATATTTAAGCGTTTAAACCCACCAAATCATTCAAGTCATTTTCATGCATAAAGCTGAACTCTGTGACACTTCGCATTCAGAGTTATACAGCACCAGAAACATCAATGCAGACGATAACATACAAGCATATCTTCTCAACCCCAAACACTCAGCACCTGAATAATTCATAATTCACACACACACACACACACACACACACACACACACACACACACACACACACACACACACACACACACACACACACACACACACGCACACACATACACATACACACACACACACACACACATCTACTAGGCATAATAACGTCTGAATGCTGTCAAAGCACTTATTAACTTTAAGTAAGCAGGAAAGCTGTGAAATTATGCTGCTACTCATCAGATTTTCTTTTTTTAAAACACCCCACCGCTTAGAATGCACTGATGTAGTCACTGCACAAACCAAATCATTCCAAGCATTCAATAAAATCTCTAATAAATAAATAATGCCTTGCCATTATAACTATTTAATGCATAAATATTCAATGTTTCAGAATGAAGCAATTTTACAGAATATCTCCTATCAAAAAAGAGATGGTGGGAATTATGGCAAAAATATCACATCAAAATAGTCTAAGACATCTTCCTGATACACTGTAGTATACGTAAATGCATATATCACAACGCATGTAGGATTTACTAATAAAGTGCTAATTAAAGTGTAATAAAGAGTCTGGAAAAGTCGGGAATTTATGCAGGTTTTTATATTTCATGAAAAAAGGAGCTATAAAATATTACTGAAATCTGACAAATCCACAAATCAATCAATCAATCAATCAATCAATCAATCAATCAATCAATCAATCAATCAATCAATCAATCAATAAATCAATCAATCAATCAATCAATCAATCAATCAATCAATCAAATAAATAAATAAATAAATATGATCTCTCCTTCACACAGGAGAAAAAAATATTTGCTATTATATAATAATATGATTACCATTTTAGACAATAATAATTAATATGAATAATGTGGTAATAAAACAGAATTTAATAATAATAAACAAATAAATAAATGAATAAGGAAATAATAACCTCCTAAGCAGGAATAAAAAAAGGAAATATTGAGTCTTGAGGGAAAGAAGTAAGAGAAATCCTCTAAACAGAAATAATCACTCAGAAATATGTCAAAAGTGAAGTTTTCATCCCCCTGTACTCAGCAATCCCTCAAAAATAAAACTGCTAAATGGATCAATTAAAATATGAATCTGGAATGATTAACACTTGTGTAGGTGATTTAAACTCTGAGAATCTCAACTCATCTAAACTCACTTTTTCCTACTTTAAAGCTGCAGCTCTCTTGTTTTCTATCAAGGCCAATGTAGAATGTTTTTAGTTCATTAATGTGAAATCAGATCCAGCATTAGACAACCACACACAACAGTTACCGTCAGTTAAGCCAAATATGTCAAATATACCACTTTACAAATGATATTAATGGTAGTGATAATTAGAAAGTGATTAAAAATCCTGCATTCAGACATCTTCAAACAGTTTCAGCAGCAACAAATGTGCAAACGTGTTTCATGATTTCTATTAGGAACATTACACAAGCAATTTGAAAAGAGAAGGATCTGTTGACCTTGAGTATCAGTTAATATTGAAACATATCCAGTTTCTTTTTTCTTTAATAAGCAAAAAAGCTTTAAAATGATATTTTTTAAGCATTTAAAAATATCCAAAAAATATAATGTCAGGCATCTGAGATGGCTTCCTTTCTTCGTTCCATCTCGTTCCTTCCTTCCTTCTTTGATTCCATCCTTCCTTCCTTCCTTCCTTCCTTCCTTCCTTTTTTCATTCCTTCCTTCCTTCTTTGATTCCTTCCTTCGTTCCTTCTTTGATTCCTTCCTTCTTTCTTTCTTTCTTTCTTTCTTTCTTTCTTTCTTTCTTTCTTTCTTTCTTTCTTTCTTTCTTTCTTTCTTCCTTCCTTCCTTCCTTTGGTACATCTGCTGCTGAATTGACAGCTTGAGAATCCTACTTGCATTGACTCTTGACTTTCTTCCCCTATATACACTGATACTATAATCTCAGATCAATGCGCCTGAAAGCTGCGAATGAGGAGGTGTGAAAGCCCCAAGGCCCGAGCTTGGAAAAATAAGGATGAGTTCAAGCAGCCAGAAGAGCACCGGCGTCAGGGAGTAAGCACTCAGTTAGAGAGAGTCATTAAATCTGAGCTCATCCAGATCTTTAGTCGAGCGGGAGGGCTTTAGGGTCCCTGTCGATTCAGGAATACGGGCGAAGGCCTCCTGCCGAACTCGGCCGGCTCATTCCGTATTTGTTTGCAGCTTCTAATTATTTAAACATCTTTCAGAGACAAGGTGCCTCAGGCGACCCTGAGCAGACTCGCATTAGCATTCGGCTATCCTCTACCACTTCTCCTATCCAAGGGCAGAGCTGGAGTCTGAAGTCTTTTTTTCCTTTTTTCCCAGTCTACCCTTCAGTGAAGTTTAATACTTAATTATAGATGAATGAATTCTTCAGTCGTCTCAGCAGGCTGAGACCCGGGCAGAAGCTCAGAAGTCTACGTTTGATATGATTCCCTTCTGACAGACCAGTCTGGCTTGACACACTTCCAGCCTGGACAGCAAGCAACCAGACCTCTACACTGTACTACACTGGTGTTTCCGTGAGCCTTGAATTTCTGATGAATTTGTGAGTTAGCATGAGAATGCATAAAAATTACACGAAAAAGAACAGTCACAGGAAAGGCTACAGTATACTGTATGTGCTTGTTTAGCGAAGCTGGATGTCACACGACACTGCGGACATATGTCTCTTGAAAGAAAAGAGGTGAGCATGAGAGAGAGAGAGAAAGACAGAGACAGAAAGAGAGAAAGATCGAGACCGTGCTGGAGGGGTGTCATCTATAATTTAGCTGTCCTCACTCAGCGCGCCACCTTATTAAATGTTCTTCACCATCCGCCGTACTACATTATTTTTATAAATCACCCCAAAGAATAACATCTCCAAAATGATCACCGCAGCTTTCCTCGGTCCCTAAATCAATTACAGCCTTTAATTGATTAAATCGTCAGCCCTTTTTCACTAAGAAAGTGTAGCAGTCGCTGATAGGGTCGCCTCTGTAAAAAGGAAAAATCCTATTTTTCACACAGAGCCCATTTCAGAATTGAGACACTTTTAACCTACATTTCAGCAAAGAAAAAAAAGCATCCTTCCAAAAATAACAAAGCAAAGAGAGAAAGCAACGACCACTACTACAAAAAAAAAAAAAAAAAAAAAAATGGAGGAAGTGTAAAAATTATGTATTGCATTAATTATTAAAAAGTGCCTGTGTGATTATAGTGCAAGATTATTCAACATGTGTCAATAATTATTCAATATCAGTCAGTTTCACTTAGCCCTCATTGCCAGTACACGGGCGTTTAAAATCGACTCATCAGACATTTACAATCACACGCGCCAGCCGCAAGTCTGATTTAAAATTAATCAGGACTCTGTAGGCTTTAGTGAAAGACTCACTGTTGGGATACACAGAATTGTAGTGATTGTCAATAACAACTTGAAATTTAGATGCTTATGAACAAGCACTTGGGGCATCTCAGAGAGCAGTACCAGGCTCGATATCACTGTTTACTTTGAAGATAGAAATATCTGTGTGACGAATACTAACTGATTTTGTTTTGGGACATTTTTAAGAAAATGTACCCCTACCAGTGTAAAAACAAGTTTGAGTACTACAAGTTATGAGTGTCTTTCAGATGAGCTCCATATTAACCACCACTACGGAGTGGGTCATGATAAAGACATTTAATACTAAATACAGACACAATAAAACAGCTGAAAATTCCATTTGATTTGGCCTCTGAAAAAAAAAGTTATGTATTTTCAGTAGAAATCAGAGATATAAATAAAATATATAAACATAGAAACCTGTCTGATTGAAGGAGCTCTTAGTATACAATGATGGTTTACAGTAAAGCTTATGTGATATGTGGTTTTAATGTATACACTGACAAAATAAAGTCAGGCGCAATAAGTATCCTTGCACATAAACAGTTTGAGAAATGCTAGCTAGACACAAATAAAATCATTCATTCAATCATTCATTTTCTACCGCTTATCCGAACTTCTCGGGTCACGGGGAGCCTCAGGCGTCATCGAGCATCAAGGCAGGATACATCCTGGACGGAGCGCCAACCCATTGCAGGGCACACACACTCTCTCATTCACTCACACACACACACACACTACGGACAATTTTCCAGAGATGCCAATCAACCTACCATGCATGTCTTTGGACGGGGGAGGAAACCGGAGTACCCAGAGGAAACCCCCGAGGCACGGGAAAAACATGCAAACTCCACACACACAAGGTGGAGGCGGGAATCGAACCCCCAACCCTGGAGGTGTGAGGCGAACGTGCTAACCACTAAGGCACCGTGCACCCCACAAATAAAATATTTATATATATTTCGCGAGGTTAAGACAAAACAACTCGTCTGGAATTTTTTGTAAACAACTTATGAATTTTTGAGAATATATTGAAAATATATTACAATTATGGCAATACAGTCTTTTACAGTACTACTGTACTTCATAACAATGAATACTGTTAGCTACCACTTAGGTTTCTAGACAAACAAAACATGGGAGTTGGCTAGAACAAAAAAAGTCTATACTAAGCTGTCATATAATTTTTTTTAATGCTTAAGGGAAAATGAGATGGTGAGATGTTAAGAAACACCAACGCCACTAAGATGAACAAGAGACCAATGCTATAATACAATAACAATAAAAAAAGTTAACAACCCCCCTCCCTTTTTTAATAAGCGTTAATTGGTTAACAGCATGACTTAATTGGGTTTAAAATCCTCCAAAGCGTTTAAATGTCAGAGCATTGCATGATAGCCCAACATCTCCAGATGTAGTTTTATCTCAATTACAAGCTCTAGTAGAAGTATCGGCTTTCTCCGACAAAACGGGATCCGTGCCATTACACAGGGTGGCTCGCAATCCCAGCCCTAGCGCTGGCTCATCTTCAACCGATTTGGAAAGCAGGAAAAAAAAACAGAGCAAAAACAAAATTCCACTGGCTTTGAACATTTTTTTCCCCAATGCCACAAGGGCTAAATGAAAGCCAATGGTCATGAATAGAGCCAACAAAGAGCAAAATGTCAAAGTTAATATGAGACTTCAGGCCATAAATTAAGCATATATGCAGTTATAAGGTACTTCTGTCACACGCTTGCCAGCTATAACAAAATGAAATTAACTTATGACCCACTTGGGATTTTCAACAGAGTAGATGAAGCAAATATCCACCTCGCTTAATTTTAGATGGAGTCTTACAGGGATGTGTGTGTGTGTGTGTGTGTGTGTGTGTGTGTGTGTGTGTGTGTGTGTGTGTGTGTGAGACACACTTTACTTTTCACATGTGTTAACACTTCTTGAGGATGAGTCATTCACCCAAAATGGAATAGTTACTGTTACTGATCCAAGGCTGATTATTTTCCAATAACATTATGTCCTGAATTGTGTTATTCCTCACATATCATATCATATCATATCATATCATATCATATCATATCATATCATATCATATCATATCATATCATATATTCACATTTAATGATGTGGAACATCAACAAAACAATTAAATTTGTCTTAACCCTTACATTATGGCGGATGGACATACCAGCATCTTATTGGACCTCTTGTGATGCAACAAGTCAAAAACTAACAAACAAACAAACAAATAAAATGTAGCTGTTACACTATAAGTTTTATCCTGAACTTGAGCCCATGCCAAACATGTGCTGACACTGGAAACGACTTTTAATCAGTTAGGTCCTTGTGAATTGGCTGCAACTATAAACATTTCAGTTAGGAATATCGTCTTTTTCACGTCTCTTGAAGCAACAAGACAAAACCTGAAGGCATGTCGAATGATTTCCAATTTCCAACAGAAATAAACAAAGATTTCCTGAATGGAAACTTTACCATATACCACAATTATACACATTTCTTTTATTCCTTACATCCTCTTCATTCAGCTGTTAATATAATCCTGAATCCTGAAAATGAATCAACACTTTCTGACTCATCAGATCTGAGAGGTCAGAATAAGGATAATGAATAAGGATAATATATTGTCTGGGAAACAAAATATATATCAAATCATTTCACCGTCGTGAGAATGGCAGAATAAATGTTTACGATGATCTCAGTCTGAAAAAAGCATCACCTTTCATTAAAGATACAACAACCATACTGTAGATTTGCAGTTAAGCTAATTAATAAACATCTTATTCTAATGAAGAACATGGAGAAAGCAGACTCAGGAGAGCAGAAGGTATTACACTATTGCCTGATACTATTTGCCATAATGATGAGCAATTAGATCACATAAGCAGTCTGATCTAATTCGCTGCTGCCTTCAAGAGACAAAATGGCACTGTTCACATAGTAAACAACTCATTAATATGGTGAAGACTTTCAGATTGTGTTTTCTCCCTCTGGATGTTACAAACCCAGTCCCTAAACTCAGTCTGGGGTAATTTTTCATTGTGTACGCACGTGTGCGTCTCTGTGTTTTTGCGATTAAGGAAGGCGGGGGGCACGTTATAAATGAGAGAGAGAGAGAGAGAGAGAGAGAGAGAGAGAGAGAGAGAAAGAGAGAGAGAGAGAATGTAATAGATTCTGACTGAAGAAAAACCATAAATGAATTAAGATGCAAACAAAGCAACATACATTAAGCACAGAGTCTGACTATGATAAATACCTGAAAGCCCTTAGCTCCTGAAAACGCAGAACTCTGGCCAAGAGAGATTAAAAGAACCATTAAGAACGATGTGTAATAATATTCCTTTAATTACGCAAATCAGCTGTTGACAATAGGCACATTTCGCCTCTGAAATATTTTAGTGCAGCTCAATTGGATACTACCGGAGTGCACAATAGTGTGCGGATAACAGAAAGAAAGCGTGAGCCTCGTGAGAATGTGTGTGTTTTGTTTGTCTGCCTGAGGCTTCATCTAAGGTAAGACGACTTCATGCGAGCGAGTGTGAATTAAAACGAAGAAAAGGTTCTGTATAGAATTGTAAAGGTTTCTATCAAGCGGTTCATAGTCATGAAGCTTGTTAAGGGTTAAATCAAGAGAACTCGACAGGGTTCTTCAGGTAGCATGAAAAAGGTTCTATTCTTTTCTTACTTATTAAGCTCTTAAGACAAAACAAACAAACAAACAAACAAAACAAATGCAGATGTTGTTGTTTCAGAAAACTTAGTTGTAGCTTTAGCTCTGAGTGTTACAAAACGCTGACACTGGAGACTCCTTACAAATTAAATAAAATGTTTCCTCACAAAAAAAAAACAGCGTCCTCATACCGATGTGTACAATTGTTTAAATATGTTCATTAGGAAATATAACCGAACAATCCTGTATGGTAGCTGTTACTATAGAAACAGTAATGTAATAAAATGAGCATGTTAATATTAACCCAGCAGTACGGCTACTGAAGGCTTGCTGTTACAAAAAAAACATCAACACTTTCTGACCAATCAGAGTGAAGCATACAGTGTTATGATATAATGATATATTTGATTTGTTACACATCACCCAGCCACACAACAGCACCTTTTGTTACCAAGCGTGTAACAGAGTGACCTTTAGCCCCATGCCATCCTGGCCACAAATGCTTATACACCCACTGTACACACACACACATGCACAAACACACACACACACACACACCCGCACATGCACACACAGCTCCGTAGTTCATCTGGGAGCAGCAGAGGCTCAAATGCTGACACATTTGTTCTAAGCGCTGCTGAAAATCTAATGAAGCAGCAATTTGCACATGGTTCCTTGTGGGCTTTCTATATCCAGCTTTATATAAAAAGACCTCTGGCACGTGGTGCAGGACTTTATCCCATTTGCATGCTCTTTCAAACCAAATGAAATCCCTTTACTTTAGTTTTAATATCATTAGCAACATTAAAGTGCCAGTCGATACAGCGTAAAGCAGAGGCACGCTAAAAGCGGTGTCACGTAATTACTATCATTTCAGCTGATCGTAATTAACCAGACAATTACAAAATCATACCTTCTCAAGCAAATGTATGGAATCATTCAGGCAGAGTTTCAGAAAAAACATTCAAGTCACTGAACCATAATTTACTTATTTGTAATTTCATCTATTGACTCCTTAACATGTTGGATTTAATGTTTAATTTAAACCTTCTATCCACTCATAGTCATTCATCCCTCCCTCCCCCACTAGATTCATTCAATCATCCATCCAACCATCCACTAATTGTCAGTTCTCCCTCCCTCTTTCCCTCTCTCCCTTTATTCATCCATCCATCCATCCATCCATCCATCAATCCTTCCCTCCCCTGCCCCATTCATTCATTCATTCATTGTCATCCCTCACTCCATCCATCCATCCATCCATTGACTGTCACCCCTCTTCTCCTACATCCCTTCCTCCCTCCCTCCCTTCATTCATTCATTCATTCATTCATTCATTCATTCATTCATTCATTCATTCATGCATAAATTCTTCCATCCATCCATCCATCCATCCATCCATCCATCCATCCATCCATCCATCCATCCCTCCCCTGCCCCATTCATTCATTCATTCATTCATTCATTCATTCATTCATTCATTGTCATCCCTCACTCCATCCATCCATCCATCCATCCATTGACTGTCACCCCTCTTCTCCTACCTCCCTTCCTCCCTCCCTCCCTCCCTCCCTCCCTCCGTCCATTCATTCATTCATTCATTCATTCATTCATTCATTCATTCATGCATAAATTCTTCCATCCATCCATCCATCCATCCACCCTCTCTCCCTCCCTCCCTCCCTCATTCATTCATTCTTCCATCCATCCATCCTCCCTCATTCATTCATTCATTCATTCATCTTCTTTGTACATCGTATGTTCTTCATTTATCTCATGTTTGTACATTTACCTTATAAACTGGATCGTGTTTATTCATAATATTTTTCAGTCTAAAAAAGAAGACAAACATTTCTATCTGTGCCACAAAAGCATTTTTGGCCACAGCAATCAAACTCTACAAAACAAACTCTACCTTGAAGGACTAGTAAACCAGTCTGGGGATGAATTCAATGCCAGTCCAGTGAAGACAGGCTTAGTTACTTTTTGTTTTATTAAATTAAATCATTACCTGTGATTAAATACACTGATGTCTGTAGACATCACTGGTTTTAGTGCAAAATATAAAAGCACAGCGAGCTTAATTGTATTATTAATGCATGTGTGAAGAAAACATCCGATCATTCAGATGAACAGATTTAATAAGAGTTGTTGTACATGGACCATAATTTCACAACCATAAGAAATGACTAACCACAGTTTTTTCTCTATAGACTTTACTGACACAAACAGATATAAACACTATATTTATTAATGGTTATGCATCGCACCTTCAGGTTACTGCAAGAAGCACATTTCCAAATTGCTCCACAATCAACATCACCCCCCCAGTGTAGTATAAAAATAAAATAGTGATGCTCCTCACAAAATAAAGGGATTAGACTCAAGTGAAAATGAATCACCTGTAGTTTTGGGCATTTCTGGCTCGTTTTGTGTTGTGGTGAAGAAAAGCAGGGCTGCTTAATGAAAAATTCATCCAGTAAAACTTGATGGGTGAGGACTGAGGAAAGAGAGTGTGTTTTGACAGCAGAAAGACAGAACATAAATTGAAGGGGAGAGTGGGTCCGCACTGAAAAACACATCAATAAATGAGTCGAAAATCTGGAGTGCATAAGGAGAGAAGGAGAGAGAGCCAACTGTGAAAGAGAAAGAGCGGGGGAAAAGAAAACAGAGATATGAGTCTAATTACTGCAACTGTGGACCAGCCGACATCACAGTTTCCTCATCTGTGTGTGTGTGTGTGTGTGTGTGTGTGTGTGTGTGTGTGTGTGTGTGTGTCTGTAAGTATACATTTTTATTAATATAAAAAAGGCCCAACTTGGAGCAAAAAAAAAAAAAAATGACAAAAAGACAAAAACAAAAGGGACAAAAAGTTTCTCTGTGGTTACTGAAATTAAGGCTAGGGTTAGATTTAAGGGTAGCATTAATTAACTGTGTGTGTGTGTGTGTGTGTGTGTGTGTGTGTGTGTGTGTGTGTGTGTGTGTGTGTGTGTGTGTGTGAGGAAAAAATGTGTAAAAAATGTCTGACCATGTGTAAAGATGAAAAAACAGACAAAACAAAAAGGCACATGCCATAAGCCTAACATGTGGATGAATGTTGTTAAATTTGTTAGAATTCTCTGTGGTGTGTTTTCTGTTTATATAAAGAAAAAACAACAAATGATGAAGGGACCAGACACAACAACCGAAAGCAGCTACAATTGTAGACAAAACTCTGCATTGGTGTAATAGTTAGACGGTGTATTCATGTCGGTGTCACCGTTTCAATCCTCGAAAAACAACCGGTGCACCATTCTGGCCAGGTCTGATGAGGACTTCCTGCAACTCTAATGTATTCCATCTGACTAATGCGTCCGTCTCTAATTAATTTGATTGCGTGCGAGCAGGTTGGCTTTACCCTGCTGAATTTCTCTCTCCCTCACACAGCCTCCCCTCTGACCAGACACAGAGATGGATGCAACAACACGGTAATGCTGCACTTATTACAATGCCACTGCACATTAGCGCTAACATGGCTGACCCTGGCACCTGAGCCGTGGCAGTGGTGTGCCGCTAATCGCTAACGAAGCTCAATTATCCTCAGAGAAGCCATTGTGTCAGTGCATTCATTCAGTGCTAACGGTACCTTTTATGCGGCTAGCATCTGGACACTGTCCAAGGAGAATTAGACGCTAACCTGGCACAGTAATAATTGTAATGGCTAATGAACACTCTTCAGCGCTTCGAACACAGCCGTGAGCCTTGTGCTGTAATAAAATACAATTAAATATTTACTGTCTGCAGGCATGCAACATTGATTTCAATGGATGCTACAGCGAAAGCACAATAGCAGACAGTGCTGGGAAAAAAGAAAGGGGAAATGAGACAGATTTATTACTGATAAACATCGAGAGTACGAGTGTTTGTATGGGTGTATATGAGGCAGGACTTCTTTCTTTTCTTGCTTTATAACAGCTGATCTTCAAGAAGCATCATCAAAGTTTCCCTATACAACTCTAGCTGCTGCTGTTCGCACCTAAGACTTCTCATCCTTGCAGTTTGATTGACAGTTGAAGAGGACACAGGAATTATGAGTGTGCTCAGTGCTTGGGAAAGTATCGAGTGGTGGGAGCTGAAGAAAATCCCAGCCAAACTCGCTGAATATTGACAAGTTTGCAGCTATTAAGTATTTACAAACCCCTGCCAGTGCTTGAAGTTATTTGTCGAAGACAGATGGTTGAGGGTAAACAGTGTTGAGTAGGAGGAGTGAACCAGCGAAATAACGTCACCTACTCAAACACACACACACAAACACACACAAACACACGCACACACACAAAATGATGTGTAAAGCTTGGACAGAGGGGGGTGTAAAACTTTTGGCAGCCATTTTTGCTTCACAAGTTTACATGCAATAAGCCATATGTGATAACACAATGCTAAATCTGTTTATGGTTTGGAACTTCTGCTTGGTGGAGTCAGTAAAAGTCAATTCACTAATTTGCATTTATATTTAAAACTCCTTTGGCAGATGTTTTATCCACCGTATTTATTGCTTGTATGAGAATATGCAATAAAAGCAAACGAGGGCTAAGGGTCCACTCAACAGCCGAACAGTGACTCAGGGTTTGAGGGGTTACCAGGGTCACGGGTTCTACATCAAATTGGAATAGTTTTGAAGCAAACAAGGCATACGTGAGGAAAATGCATGTCTTTGGGAAGCATAGATTTTTTTTTCAAAGCAAAGAATCAGAATTATATTCAATAGATTTTTGCTAACACAGTCCATAGAGGACATTTATAAAGTACAACTCTATTTCTGTTGTGATAGGAATTAAACAGACATTATAGCGATTTGGGTCAGAATGCTTTTTTGGGTAGGTAGGCTACCTGCGGCGTCACACGTTCAAGAGAGCATCTAGTTTGAAATTAAAATCCATGGCTATACATAGCTCAAATAGGAAAGGTACAGTAGGACTTCTATTTTAAACCAACGAATGAACAAACTTAAACGATATACTCAGAGTTCTCTCATACTGCATATCGGCAGCATTTTAGGCTGGTTTCAGGAGTTTCTGTTCAGTTTTTAAACATAGCTGACCTGGCAACCCTGGCCACATTCAAACCCAAAAAGTATTGTCCCAACAGGTGTAAGTGCACCAGTGCCTTATTCAGTGCTGTCTTCTTGATAGGAATGATTTCTTAGTGCCAATGGCCTTATTCCCAGGATTTTTTTGTGGGGAGCATTTCAGTTTTTACCTTTCCTAGACACTATATAACAAAAACAGATTGTTTTAGTCACATAAATGTTTCTATCTATAAAGTAAAAGGTGATTTTATCTCAGAGAAGCCTTGAGTGCTTCTTAATAAGTGCTGAAGGTGTTATCTTCAACCAGTACAATTCTGTGTAAGTTAATTCACTAGAGGGAAAAACAAAGGTCTCACACTGAAAGCCAACAGAGTCCTGACTCATTTTATATCAGACTTGCGACTGGAGATAAAATAATTCATTTGTTTATACTGACTGAAACCATCCGATAAGTCGATTTCCATTTTGCCGGCAGAATGAAACACCAGGGTACTGGTAAAAAGGTAATCTCTCCCCTGTCAAACTGAACTGCTGTTGTAATCATCAACTCTATCCGTTGCTTATCCCAGAGCTGATATCAACACTGTTTGATTTGACAGAATAGACTTGTAGGATCGAAATGCATAGAAAATTTCAATTGTTCGTCACCCAAAAGACAACAGGTTCCTTATGACTCATTTCTTCTTTATGTCGTCTCAGGGATTTTTTTTTATTTACCTAAGTCACTTCTGGCTTGCCCATTATGGATCTAAATCTACACCCAGCTTTATGTAACGCTGCTTTGTGACGATACAAATTAAAATGTAATTGAATTGTATTGAGTGAAGAAAACCAACAGCTAAAGTGTTATCACTTCAGGTACTGTATGTCCTCGGAAGTTGCTTGAGCAACAGTTTGAACAGATGCTTTAGCAGACTTCACATATCTCAGAGGAAATGCTTGTTAACCCTGATACTCCTGGGGCGGTAAGTGTAGCTGGTGTTGCCCAGAGATTTGAACACTCTGGGCAAAACATGTTAAAATGATAAATAAAAATATTTCATTCAAGATATTGAACTGATTGTTGCTTTTACCTAATTTCCTGGATTATTTCAAATATGTTTGACTTACAAATAAATGACTGTGAGTAAAACATTAAAGCTTGCAAAAGATTCACATTTTTTTCTCAAGTTTTTTTTAATTTTTATTTTATTGCCATCGTTGTCTTTTTGTGTTGTGCACCTGTTAGGACAAACACCTGACTTCAGAGAGTCATTTGCCCTGCAAAGCTGCACAATATTGTACAAACCAGCTGTTAAGGCCAAAAGACACACAAAGACACACACATACACATACTGTACACACACCTACAAACACACAGCAGTGAAGGTGTGGATGACACCTGGTGGTGTGGCAGTAAGTGTTGGTCCTGATATGATTAACCTCCTCCGGGTCATTATCGTGTTCCTGTTCCGTTGCTCCTCAGCTGTGTGTGAACATGATGCCTGCACAAGCTGCTAATGGCTCTGACATTGCAGAATTACAACTCCAGTGGAGAAACCGTGCAGTTGTTAATGCTACCAGACAAACAAAATGTGAAACAATGCATAAAAAAAATGTCGGTTCTTTGTCTCTTTTTCTCTCTCGCTTAAAAAAATACAATAAGTTTTTCAGGCTCATTACAAAATTGACAAAACTTACATGTATTTAGTGTATTCAGTCTGTGAGAAGAGAATGCAGAGTCGCAAGTTTCACAAGTCCCTACACAGGAAAGGCAATTAGGCACATCCCTGAAGTAAAAACTGCTAAACTCTAAACAGAACAGTGTTCATAATTATGGAAGTGCTTGTATTTCATGCCACGAGTGCTGTGATATCGACCGACAAGACTAGGACTTTGCACATTTTACAGCAGAGGCTTACACAGAGTCATAATATTCATTGTATTGACACAACTCTGAGCTGAAATCATTAAAAAATAAAGAAAGATTTTGAAAAAATAACATTGAAGGATCTTTTTTTACTTTGGTTTACAAAACTTGTAAAAAAAAAAAAAAACCAACAACTTATAAATCAAGGAAAGATTTTCAGTTTCTTGAGTTCATTTCAATTTGTCTTACATTTATTTTAGATTTATATTAAATGGAATAATAATGACCCTATGTTCAGAACAGCAAGTTTAAATTTTTTTGCACGCACTGTTTTGTATTCAAGTATTTTTCAAAATTCCACAGTGTCTATAGCTATAGTAGTAGATGCTAACTGGCTAATACACTCCTCAGATGTAGCAACAATCTCTGCCATTTCTCTGCATGCACTATAAAGTTTTTTTTTAACATTTTTATTTTATTACTTTTAATATTGCAGGTTGTATATAACATGATAAGATACAACCATCGTTGAACTGTAAATGTGAACTAATTACAGGTAGGAACTAAAGTAATGAGTGGGGAATTAAATAAACGTTGGCGCACTCGGGCCATAAGATCAGTCTGATTAAAATACTGCTTGTTTGAGTTGCTGTTGCTGCTAAAATCACAGCTTTGTGTCATGCAGTGAGAATGTAGTGCAATACTAGATCAATGAAGGTTGAAAATAATATACGATGCCTAATTTCTGACTGTTACAACACTCATTAGAGGACATTTCACATAACATACACGTATATTTTCATATATTCAACACATGATGGTATATCAAGAGTCACTAAGTGTGTCGATTGTATAAAAAAACAAAACCATCCATCCATCCATCCATCCATCCAACCCCAATTCACCCAACCACCCACCCACCCAACCCCATCCATCCATCCATCCATCCATCCATCCATCCATCCATCCATCCATCCATCCATCCAACCCCAATTCACTCAACCACACACCCACCCAACCCCATCCATCCATCCATCCATCCATCCATCCATCCATCCATCCATCCATCCATCCATCCATCCATCCATCCACCCATCCATCCATCCAGTGTGAACCACTCAAACACCCAATCACACAATACAGTTTACAGATGCTAATCAATCTACAGAACAACCTCTGCAATGGTGGAGGAAACTGGAGTACCCAACGGAAACCCCTAAAGCACAGGGAGAACATGCAAACTCCATGCACATACAGAGCGGAGATGTAAATCAAACCCCCAACCCTGGCGGTGTGTGGCAAATGTGCTAGGTATTAAGACAATGTGCCCCCAAAAGCTAAACCAATTCAAATGAAAAACAACAACAACACCCCCCCCCACACTCCAATACAAAAGTAAGAAATCCTGCTATTTATATTTTAACTAACTTCGACCACAAGACAGATTATAAAGTAAGACACTATGCCAAATAATTACTAAGCCATATGTAAATGAATGTTGTTCAGCAAGATGTAATATATTTTATGTAACGGTTCACACTGTAGACCTCAACAGTAAAATGAGCATTTTGTACAAATATATACAGTATTTAGCAGAGATCGATGACCTGAATAAATGGATGTGAACAGATTACGTCCTTGGACTATTAACACCACTACAAGCATCATAATGAACACCTACCTTGAGCTTAGACAAGATATCAACATGTGATCAAACTACAGAAATGGAAGGACGCAGTCATGCATGATGTAATGTGATGTTTTAAAAATAATGGGATGGTAAAAAGCAGTGCTTTATGTGGGTCAGTCAGGTAAATTGGCCAGCGC
>NC_062534.1:5575733-5658233 GCF_022655615.1 Tachysurus fulvidraco
TGTGTGTGGACTGCAATATCCAGTGTCTCTGTACTCACTTCAAAGAAAATTCTAGCTATTCAGTGTATCATTTTATAGTTGTGTAGTTATAAAGTTTAAAATCTTTATTTCCTTAACATGACGAAGACGCTCTCCCGAGATCTTCAAAGCAATAACTCAGCTGGTGTCATGTAGCTACATGATAAAAGTGTCACATTAGTGCACCAGAATATTTATTTCCTCTCTTAATGTAAAATTCAGTGGAATTTTACCAGATTTTCCTGCGTGTCTGTGAACCAAACACACGGGTCAAGATGGAGAAAGGATATTGAAACCATTAAGATCGTTTCATTCTGAAAATCATTTGCAAGTCTAATGCGCTGACTCTTTTTGCACAGCCTTCCAGGCTTTATGGAGATCATAATCCAGCTGTGCCTTTTATCCAATGTTTTGTTCTGTGTGTCACTACTTATTAGTAGAGAAAATGCCAGCAGTCTTCTTGAAGAGAAAAAGAAACAACTAAATCCAAGTCAAATGCATCATAACAAACACAGCACCCTGCCAGGAATTCTGTGATATGGATTAAAAACAAAGAGAAGAGAAACCAACTAGAAAAAGAGAATCCTGACTAAACAATCGTGTTAACAGCGACGCGCTTTCATCTATAGCAGTTCTTCAGCCTCATTAGGACGTGGTTTTGTAGGGGGGGGCGTTACTTTTGCCAAATGTGTTTTAAACCTGAGCTCAAGTTGTTTTGTAGACACAATCGTTTGTCATTTACAGAGCCCACTTTCTTAAGTGTTATTATATCACAGAGCTCCTGAATACTCCATTCTGATTGGTCAGAAGATGTTGATTCTTTTCCTATAAAAGCAGCTCTGGTATAAAGGTTTATATTTTTATTTGAATTTGGATGAAAACTGTTCCAGATCATCTAAAGCTAAGGATAAACATATTACAGTGTCAGAACTTTGTAACAGGAAGTTGGATCAGTTGCAGTTCCTTTCTGCACTTCCTGGTTTCTTGGTATCATTTTCATATCAACAATTTTCTTATAATAATAATAATAATAATAGTAATAATAATAATAATAAATAATAATAATAATAATAATAATAATAATAATAATAATAATAATAATTGCTTTTGTTGTTTAAAGAAATACATTTTATTTACACTCATTCATTTTCTACCGCTTATCTGAACTTCTCGGGTCACGGGGAGTCTGTACCTATCTCAGGCGTCATCGGGCATCAAGGCAGGATACACCCTGGACGGAGTGCCAACCCATCACAGGCACACACACACACACACTCTCATTCACTCACACACTACGGACAATTTTCCAGAGATGCCAATCAACCTACCATGCATGTCTTTGGACCGGGGGAGGAAACCGGAGTACCCGGAGGAAACCCCCGAGACACGGGGAGAACATGCAAACTCCACACACACAAGGCGGAGGCGGGAATCGAACCCCCAACCCTGGAGGTGTGAGGCGAACATGATAACCAGTGTCTGGAAAAGTCTTCATGGTGAAGGGTTTAGAATTTTTTTTTTTACATTTTCGCAATTTTTTTAAAACAATTCTCATTAACTTTAAAAAAAGAGAAATAAGCAGAGGCCACTTAAAAGTGCTATCCTGTAAATGACAACAAAAACAAATTTATTACATGCAATGAATTTTAAACAATAATAAAACGTGTCATTGTTGTTAAACCGCTTTAGTATAAGGTCTGAAAGAATTGCTGAAAAATGGCAACAACAGAATACTTTTCTATAACTGCACCTCTCGCTGTGTTTTATTCCTTACTTAGAAATTCTTCATCTTGAAATCCAGATGGGTCAAAAGAGGGAGAAAGAGAGCTACACATCAAAAAGCATCAAAAGGGTGTTTTGAAGTCTTCTAGGCAGGAATTTTCTAACTGTTCTCACACATCAATGTTCATACACGTCTCCTGTACATACTGTACGTACAACATGCGCTTACTACAGTATTACATTTGTGGTTTGTGTTACGTTGGTTTGGTCTGTGGTTACAGTGATGGAGCTCTGGTCTATCCATTTGTGTGTGTGTTTGTGTGTGTGTGTGTGTGTGTATCTACCAGTCTACCAGACTGGTTTGAGTTAATGTTATATCAGTATCAAAGGCTGTACAGCCAGCTGTGAGGATGTTCTGGCTGCCAAGTGGCGGTGAGATCCATCCTGCCAAGTTCACATCGCTTTACTGACATGTTTAACACATAAATCAAAGCTGATGTTACATTCACGTCAACACATCCAGTCCTATTGACCTGAGAAAGCCCACAGCCCTTCTTCTCCTAACGCAGTCAACCCATCGTCGGCTTCTGTCTCTTACGAGTTAGAAAAAAAAAAAAGAATCCAAAAAATGCTACCATGAGAATCTTGGCATTTTTTGAAAGATTTAAAATCTCAAAGAAAGTAAAAGCGTAATATTTCAATCAAATCAAAGCTTTTGTTCTGTACATAAAACTAAACACAAAAAACGAACACATAACTGTTGACAGTATTTATGAGAATGAAGGCTTAACAATTAATTACTTATTAATAATATGTTACATGAAGAGATCATGGGGGGCACGGTGGCTTAGTGGTTAGCACGTTTACCTCGCACCTCCAGGGTTGGGGGTTCGATTCCCACCTCCTCATTGTGTGTGTGGAATTTGCATGTTCTCCCCTCCGGGTACTCCGGTTTCCTCCCCCGGGCCAAAGACATGCATGGTAGGTTGATTGGCATCTCTGGAAAATTGTCCGTAGTGTGTGAATGTGTGAGTGAATGAGAGTGTGTGTGTGCCCTGCGATGGGTTGGCACTCCGTCCAGGGTGTATCCTGCCTCGATGCCCGATGAAGCCTGAGATAGGCACAGGCTCCCCGTGACCCGAGAAGTTCGGATAAGTGGTAGAAAATGAATGAATGAATGAATGAATGAATGAATGAATGAAAGGCTTAACAATCAATTACATATTAATAATGGCGTACATGAAGAGATCATGAGAATATTAAGTCGTGATCACGACAAAAAGAAAAAAGAAAAAATATAATAGTGCATGGCCTCTAAGGACTTCTGTAAATCGTTAAAAATAACACGCTGAACATGTAAACAACGCAATCCATCTATTTTGCAGCTGAATGTGAGTGTGACAATGTTGGAAAGTTCCAGATCAATAGTAAAACTCACAGCATCGTCATTCCATTTGAACCAACAGTTATTAAAAATACTAAGATCGTTTAAAGCCATTCTGTGCTTTCAAGTACACATTTGTCCCAGACCATTAAACTGAAATATTCCAATACATTCAATCAAAACAAATCATAAATCCGTTAACAGCATAATCTAGTCCTTACTTCTGTTCCATGCATGACGAATATTTCACTAACATGTCATTAGTTTCAAGTGATGTTGCGGTAATAGAAATACTGAGCATCTGTTGTAGTTGATGAAGAATTCTTGGCATAAACAAAAACAAGCAAACGGTTTGTACTTTGATTTTGGAAAGCAAGTCGACCACCTGCTCCTTTAGACTTTGATGGTAATAACATCTGAGAGAGATTACGACATAATCAACTCGATATTTGATGTATCTGCTGTAACTTTGTATTTGCTTTGGCCAGATCATCAAATTTACATTCAATTTCAATTCTGGCCAGAAGAAAATATGTGACATAAATCTAATGTGGCAGCGAGATCGAGCACGCATTCCTCTTTATCACAGTGAAGAAAGTCCTCAGAGGCAAAAAAAACACTGGAATATTAATTAAATCTGATCGGTAGGCAGTTGATGGTCAAGTAATCAAGAGAAAAGAAGTACTGTTATACTTCTCTATAAGACTACTAATACGTTATCTAAGGACGTTTTGGACTTGGATTCATTCGTTGGGAAGATAGTGAGACAGAATCCAAGCAAAGTTCTGATAACTGACCAGAAATACAGAAAAAAAAGAGCTAGTGACCTTAATCCAGGTTTTTCCATTGCGCTCATGTCTCTAGTGCTAATGCTAACCTTCATGGGCCTACACTGATTATTATGAGGTTCTGATAAGAAATGTCTTAAATATTTACTACAATTTACTACCAGTTATAAATATCCTTGTATTTCCATAATTAGATAGAATTCCAAGTGTAATACTCAACCGTGTGTAAATATAGGTGTTTAAAGATAAGAGTTAAAGATAAAAACACAAATAATAAGACTACCTCTCTCTCTCTCTCTCTCTCTCTCTCTCTCTCTCTCTCTATATATATATATATATATATATATATATATATATATATATATATATATATATATATATATATATATACTTCACCTGATTCCTGTCGGTTACTAGTGTGAACACAGAGTTAACACACACTCCTACTCATAGCTGGAGTAGAAAAACAAATCAAATGATGTGAGCTAAAGAAGGTTATCTACGATCACGATCATATAATCATATACGATTATGAAGAGCTAACAGAGTATTACACAAAAGCTCTCTGTGTTCTCTACTCCTCCCCTCTTGTGTCTACAAGTTGAAACCAGACCTCAGGCCTTGTGTTTAGTTTTTCTACTGTCTACATATGGATCTGGAGCTACACTGAGCTTTGGCAGGATCAGGAGTTGGGGGAGTTGCTGCATGATAGAAAATAGAAGGAGGGATCATTTTTCTGTCCTCCGCTGACACAGGGCCAGACTTCACTGACAGCAAGTGACGGATCACAAGGCTCAAAAAGAGTGGTGCTGAAAGTGTACACCTCTCTGGCTCTGGTTTCTTCCTGCTCTCTCTCTCTCTCTCTCTCTCTCTCTCTCTCTCTCTCTCTCTCTCTCTCTCTCTCTCTCCCTGTTTCTACAATCTTTTCCTCCTCTGTACTCATGTCTTTGTCCAATACATGATTGTTTCCAGGATATGTATTATTTTACTTCATTTTAAACCCTATGCTTTAGCTACTTCTCTCTCACAGTACATGCACATGCATGCTGGCAGTTTGCCAACAGCAGATGTTTTCTTATGTCTTATAAAACACTATGAATCTGCGGGTCAGAGTACATTTCCGAGTGTTTACTCCAGTATCGGTAGGGGCTGACATTCCTCACTCGAGCCATTAAGCCGAAGGTGCACTAGAGAGAACTTACAACACACACAACGAGTGGTTCCGAATTGGATCGACGGTGAACCGAGAGCAAACCGGAGTATCATACGAGAAAGCTTTATGAGGATGATGTGAAGGGCTTCTTCACATTTAACATGGCCGCTTGCCACAAACTCTTACCTCCTTTCATTCCAGGATGATGAAAGACGACTATCTTGTATTAGCCTGAAAATAATCGTCATTTCGATTTCAACAAAATAATGTGTTATACTGTATGTCACTGCAAGTCTCGAGCTTTTATATTGCGCTTTGAGTATTATGGATTAACTAAGAAAAAACAATCGGAGAAGATATTTTTATACAACAGAGCAGTTGAATTCTTAAATCTGATGTCTTAGCAAGGCTCAGTTGTATAAAATGTGATTAAAAAATGTAAGTTGCTCTGGATAAGGGCGTCTGCAGAATACTGTATATATTGATTATTTTATAACAGCAGGTTTAGCTCTTACACAGGTTTACATTATTAAACTACATATTAATGCAATTTAAAATATGTTTCCATTTCAATAGTAACAACTATAGTAAGACTAATAATGAACAGTAAACAACAATAATAATAACAGACGTTTTATTTTTATTAAACAATAAAGATAAACACATAGCTGTTGATATAAAGTTGTAAAGTTTTACACCGCGGCAAAGACAAAATAAAGGGTTGAATACGCTTTATAGTTTCTCAGCTAAGAAGATCAAAACAGAGACTTTAGAGAAAATGTGTTTATACTAACTAGCTTCATGGGATGAACGTAATTTAAAACGGCATGTAAAAATGAAGTGTAATTTTTATTCTAATAGATAAAAAATTGTTGGCATGTCGTCTGTTGTATGCGAGGACCAAAACCTGTTAGATTGTATACCGTTTTTAAAAAATACCATGGTGTATGGAGAATAACGGCATTCTCCAGAGTGTGTCATTCTTTACACCCCAAACAATATACGCCACGGCTCCTGATATAAATGCTTCTGAAATACGGCAGTCGTTTCAGCATCAGCACATTAAAACATATTGTTTGGAACGAGCTGCGATGATGGTTATACACCGTCTGATATGATACACAACATTGTGCGATGAGAAGATATGAATAATGATGGAGAAGCAAGTAGTCAGACTGAAAAGCGAGGACAGAGAAGCCATTTTTTTTCACTCCTCTCCCTCATCTGTCTCTCCTTTTTGCTGGTTGGTGAAGCTGGTGATGCATTTGCTGCTTGACTGCTCACAGAGATTGCTATCAGCCAAAACCCGTCTGCGGAGGTAAACTCAATACACAGAGTTTTTTTTTCTTCCACCAACCATCATAACATTTACTTTTAGATTGGCTGTATGTAGGTGTAACTTTCAGTCATACGGAGAAATAAGAAATATGTTTGCTTGCTTTCGCCTTAGAAAGAGGCTCTATATAAAATCAATTAAGACTGTAAGATAGTGGATAATAAGGTGTGTTTAATAGAAAGATCGAAGTGCAAGTCTAATTAATGTTTGTTTGGAATGCTGGATGTGAAATGTACAATGGGCCTGACTGATTCACTACAGAAAAATTTTTTTTTTTCCTCCTATAATATAAGACATCACCTGTCACATTTCCAGAAGCTTTTTGCACTGTCTTTATCTGATTTTAACACTTCACTTGATGAATTTTTGGGTTTCTTCTGGAAATTTTCTATATGTACTGTATGCACATCTTAAATCTCTGGATCTCAAACACCACAAATATTTAGGCATTTAAAAAAAAATCTGGTAGAAAGACAGAATCCACCGAAAGACACAAAAACACACTGACTATCTCAAAGCAGCGGCCATATACAGCAATTTGATTAAATATGAATTAAATTTAACATGCAATAAATAAAATGTATGAATGAAATATATGAATAAATGTCATATATTTAAAATGATATATACCTGTCAGTATACTCATAGCCTACAGCTGTTTTTGGAACCATGCTTCATAATCTACTTTCTTTGTAGAAAGCACAGGCATGTTTATAGTCATAAATTTTTTATTTACGTTAATAAAAATAGTTCTTCCTCATTTTCAGAGAAGATATTCATGTTCTCTTGATCTTGAGGTGTTAAAATATAGGAAGAAAAAGCTCTGAAACTGCTAATGTACAAACATTTAGTTTGTAGTAACTATAGTCATATTAATAAGGATTAGCAGTGAAATTTAATTTTTGGTCTGTTATACAGTATAGTAGAAGCGCCTCAATGGCTGTTAAAGTGAATTAACTAATATTTTCATGTTAATCTTTAAATATTCCAAACCACCAAGGTCCTGCTTTGTTTAAAAGTTTGGTGGTTTGGTAAATCCCATCCTTGGATGTTTTTAAGTTTGTGTTTTTTTATCTAGCTTGGAACTAAAATGCATCCACCAAATTGTTAATTGTTAGCCTAAATCCACGACGTTTATATCAACAGCTGTTCATTTGTTTAAAGAAAACCTAAACACAGATGAATAGATGTAAACACCAAAATGCTAGTTTTTAAGTTTTTTTTATATGAAAAGATGTAAGAAATGATGTGAGTCACACCACATGTTTCGTTCTTTAATTGTGTCACCTGTTCAGAATGACATCTGTTATAAAGCTGCTAAAGCAAAATATAGGTTTCATATATGCTAAAATGTTAATCTTAGCACTCTGAGAGGATGAAGAAAAAAAACCCAATGAAATGAGAGTTGGGTACACAAAAATGTACCAAAACAAAGGAAAGGAGGTAAAGCAGACTAAACAACACAACAATAAAGTCTCAACTGTTCAAATCTAAACAAACAGAGCTAAAGAAATCCTGTTACGCCCAGCAACGGTCTTTAACTAACCTCAAAGGCTTTGCGTAAAAGGATTTATAATAAAAGATTTTTAATGCTAAGCTGTGGAATCCCGCCACATTTATCAGGGGATTCAAAATATTAAACCAGATGGCTAATGTCACACAGAAAACATTTGAGAAGGAGAGGAATTCCTGAGTGATGAATAATTTAGCTCAGCTAAGCTAAATAAAAAAAGGTTGCGAGTTAGCTTATTGGGTTCAGACAGAATAATCGCAGTTGATTTATTTGATTGAGAAACTGAAAATCAAAAGTCATGCTCTATTGTGAATTCTGTGTTCCTTAAATCGTTAATACTTTCAATTAGCAGGTTAATACAATTGCTCAATACCAATCACCTCAGTTTCCTTTCAAATCCCGCCAATATCACTTAGCAACCATGCAGATGCTTCGGCTCCTAGCCAAAAGCTAAGAGTGTCAGTGTACATAAGCACATGGTGGCTGTCTTGCTATTAAACATACACTGCACTCGCCTGTGGTACCATGTCACATATTCCATATTAAATTGGTTAAATTGTACATGCTGTGACCTAAATAACACCTTTCCTGTGGATATGTTTGTGTTCTGCTGTAAAATATTGGACCTGACTCGACAGCAAGAACTGTTCCAGGATCTGCCTGATCTTTCAATAAAAATTCAAACTACTGACCACGTGAAGCCTGATTCCACACCACAGGAGTGCTGATTTTAGGGCTGTATGAAACCCATGCAGTCATGTAGCTGGATTTTCTGTAGCATGTGCCCTAGGCTGAACTGTAGGCTACGTTTTAATAGGCTCATTGCCTCACTGTGGAAAGAGGGAATAGCTAGATGCTTCATACAGCTCTCGTGGACACGACAGAAATCATGTCTGAGTCAAACCGACGTGCTGATCTGACACTCCTGCTTTTAAAAACAGCCTAAAATTGACCTGGTATGCGAGTGCAGTTTTTTTTTAAGAGCTGTCATTTAGATGTGGAAGTAAATTGGACTTGAGCACCTGCATAACAACGTACCCATAATGTCCCGAAGTGAGCTGCAGCACATTTAGTGTGAGTTTTGGACCAAACTGACACGCTTTCAATTATTACTAAAAGTGAACAATACTAAAAACTAATTTTCCAACACTACACCCTAAGCACATGGTACTGAATTAATTTCTAATCTATTCCATGATGAGTATGTTTGAGTATGAAATCAATTTGAAATGACTGAGTTTTCTCGCTATCCCTCCAGGACCAATTGCTATAAAACTGAAACAGAGGTATGACTTTGGGTAATGAACCAACACCAATACTGGTATCGGGTGGTGGCCCGATACTTATTTGAGCTTTATATATCAAAGATATATATAAACATGGAGCAGTGAAGCGAGCGTTCAGAGAAAATGTAGCATGTGAGAGCACTTCAGTTCAGCGAGTCTTGAGCACTGAGACACATACGCTTCCCTTAGCAGGGGTCAAGGTGCAATTCATGGTACCATGCACTTATTTTTAACGACAATGCTCGCTGCTCAGTGTCTTGTGCTCTAATAAACTTTGTAATATCTCATACATAAACCACAGCATGAGGAGCTCGTCACTAGCAGCACACAGCAGCAACCATCATCAACAGAGCTAAATGTTCCAAGATGAACATAGTTGCTTGATATTAAGTAGTGAGCTAATTTAGGTATCGGTACTAGTATAAAGTAAAAAGTCAGTAGGGCATACATTGAAGTATATTACAAGGTAGAGAACAAACCATGAGAATTAAGATCAAGCAAAGCTATCAAAGCCTATTAAGCAGTATTCAAGACCTCATTAGTAAATGATCACACAGTCTAAGCCACCACCAGTCTAATTGCCACTTAAGCTCCAGCTCCCTCTCACTAACTGCCTTCTCCATGAGACCCTCCACCCCTTTAACGCCCTCCTCCAGCCTCCCCCCACCCCCTGCAGCGCTGTCTCTGCTCCCCACTCTTTGCTTTTGTTAGAGGAATGAAGTCGTGGCCCCGGGATCGCTCACAGCTCCTCCACTCCCAGGCTCCCTGGCTGAGAACAGAGCTGCAGGCCATATTTCTCTCTCCGTCTCCTTAATGAGACCCCGTCTGCACCTTACGCTGCCTCTGAGAAGCCAACAGAGGCACTGCCAGAGATGAAGGAGGGAGGAGAGGATGCTGGGAAATAAATGCTGGAGACTTAATAACAGTACCAACACCAATAGCAGCGATTCTCCAGTGGATAGTGAAGAAATTTCTTCCTAATGTGACATACAGCATCTCATTATCTTTCATCATGCAGACTAGAATCTAGGAAAATGGCACACCGTATAGAATGTTTTGTTACATAATCCATTGTGTAACGGTGATGATGGGGTGCTTCATTGGCTATTTGCATCCATTTGAAAATGCACCTTACTTAATTGTTTTAATTGCAATTCCCGCACGCTAGTTAGGACAACATGTATCGCATGATGGCCAACAAACAGGGATTTTAAGAGTTAATGCTTACTAGAAAATTCTGCCATTTTATAAATTGCATAATCTAAGCCAAATGCTAACTAGTTAAATAATGAAAAAGGATATTTCCCTTAATAACCCAGTTAACAGTATAATAAAATTTAGCTTGCTTGCAAACTTGGATAATGGTTCGATTTACAAAATAGCTCTAGAGTAGCCAGCTCACTAGAGTTAAGTTTTATTTAACAAGCAAACTAAACAAACTGCTTAGCTGG
Organism: Tachysurus fulvidraco; assembly: GCF_022655615.1. Taxonomy (NCBI): domain Eukaryota; kingdom Metazoa; phylum Chordata; class Actinopteri; order Siluriformes; family Bagridae; genus Tachysurus; species Tachysurus fulvidraco. The sequence goes on from NC_062534.1 coordinate 5,586,385, forward strand.
TAATAATAAAGCAGATGAAGTCATTTAAATAATGTCGCTAAATGTGTGCAACACTTTGGGGTTTCTTTTTGTTAAGAAGACTATAGCAGATAGATTTTAAATTGAATGAAACTGTTTGGTAAAATACTTGTGTAAAATAAACCTACACGTTAATATCCTGTTCATATCATATAGCTAATCTTTATAACTGTTGTTATATCTGCTATAATGCACAGTGTTAATACTGCATACTATAAATAACAACTCCGTTTTTTTCTTCCTGTTGTTGTTTCTGTCTCCAATCCAGATTTGCCAGAAGACGTGATACAGAAATGAGTATTCCAGTCACTCAAATACTTAAGTTGCTTTTCTGCTCATTGCGACTGTAAAGAGTGTTTATTTGAGTTACTGTAGCCTTTCTGTTCAAACTATCTGAACATTCTCCTCAGATCTTTCTCATGAACAAGGCACTTCCACCAACATAACCACCGTTGACTTGATGTGTGTGTCTTTTGTATTGTTTTTTGTTTTATGCTGTAGGTAAAATCTAGAGACTGTTGTGCGTTTCTGAAATATTGAAACCACCAACAGGTCAAACTCACTGAGAATTTTTATCCTTCTGATATCTAATACCCTAATATCTAATGCGTATTTGCACCGTGCTCCTGCAATGAATTGGATAACTGCATACTTAAGTGGGTATATAGGCATTTCTAATAAAGTGGCCAGTGAGTGTATGTCAAATTTTCTCCAATACAGATTTAGAACATAAAAAGCAAAACAAACATATAATATCATAGCAGAGAAATAGTGAAGAATGTTTGTTAGAGATTGAATTATGTTTCGATAACAGATGGAAACATAACGGTTCTTGAAAATTAACTCTCATGTTCAAGACTCAGGTCTCATCCAATCCTTCACAATCCTCCAGCTGTGAAAAAAGTCGAAGCAGGACTGTGTCTAATAGTCCATCTGGGTGCATGATGAAACAAATTAGCTTGAAACAGTCACTTACTTTGGAGGTGTGCTCCTGGTTTTGGGTTTCTCTGCAGTCTGTGAACGAGACAAAATATCAATTAGATGAAGAGCAATACAGGATTGAGAGTACCATACATACAAATGTAATTAAACACAACTGCTCAAGGCTGGAATTGTATGATCACTTTAGACAGTAGATCGATGTTAGCTTTAGGCTAACAAATGGATTTTCGACCTAACAGAGAATTCTTGATTGTTTTGTATTTTATTTATGTGTTGTGTGGGTCTGTAAGAAGCAAAACAACAGCGGTGAAGTCGAACAGTGTTGCTTAAAGGCCACGATCAAAAGTATTGGAATTACAGTTCATGAGATATTCAGAGGTATTTGGATATCTGTTGAGTTGTACCTATTTTTAGCAAACGTTTAATTATTTATAGACTACACTCTTACTATTTATGGTTGTATTTCATCATGTCGCGTTTACACTAATACAAAACTGGTGGACAAGGAATTCAATTTACACCATCAGAAACCTCAAATTAACTAAACTCTACAGCCAGTTTATCGACCAACTCAGTCCTGTTAGCATGAAGCTAACTGAAGTTTTCTTTCTTTCTTTCTTTTTCAAAAACTAGAGAAAGGTTCTAAAATAAATTTCAATGTATTCAGTATAACAGAATTGTTCCCCAGAAAATTTTCTCAAATATTTATTTTAACAGTTTATCTCACCTCAAAAACAATAAATACAAAATCATTTCACAAAACTACATTTAGCCAAAGCAGAGATAATAATTTTTGTAAAGCCTTTTAAATCATAAGAACATGGTGTTTCTGTGACTGTTGGTAAGCTAGCTATCAGGATCTAGCTAGCTAAAAAAGTGAAACACCAAATACAGTGAGTTAGCGTGCTGATGTTGCTGAAATAGCTAACATGGTTGGTAAAAATAGCATTAGCATGCCATTACATAAGCTATATTTATTTTTACACAAACTTGACTAGATTAAATCCAGTCTTTCAGTGTGTGTGTCAAAACAAATCAAATTTTATTTGTCACATACATACAGAGTATGACATGCAGTGTGTGTGTGTGTGTGTGTGTGTGTGTGTGTGTGTGTGTGTGTTTTAGCTAGCTATTGCTATCTTTGTTACAAATGTTATTATTTTCTGAAACAGCAAATTACACAAAGAAAAGATTCTTAATCACTGTTGATCTTTCTGTTAGTGTTGGTAAGCTCATTATTAAGCTAACTGGCACAAAACAAATACAAATAAACTTAATATCATCTAAGTTAGCCACCATGCTGGTGTTAGCTCGTATGCTGAGGTAAATTACGGTGGACCGTATTCAGATTCAAAGTTAGATCTATGCAGATTTCTTGCACCCTGTTAGTCCAAGCGGGGATCAGGATTAAATCTGCTGCAAATGTCTGACAGTTTGAAGTAACTACAGTATGTCATGATGAAATGTATGTTTTTGGCTGTAAACGTGTACTCTCAGAAGTACAGGGAATACCATATGATCACAATATTATTATTACTGTAACTATTGATTAGTATCTTGCGTAAATGATTTTTTTTATGGAAAAATCTTAACCTGAGACACTGATTAAGCTTTTTAAACAATAAGAGTGTTTTCCAGCTCAATGTTTGGAGAAATACCCGATTACATGATAACCTTATTACAGGCAGAATATATAAATACTGACAACTTTTTACTTATGCTGCAAACTCTGAGTTTGGCTCAATAATAATTATACTTATAATTATACTTTTTACTTTAACGTTTTGACTTTTTTTTGTTAAAATTATTTTCTTGGTGCGCTAGCTAGCTAGCTACAGCTAACATAGTTATACAAAACTATATATGCGGGTATTACAGATATTTGTATGTGTTTTACTGACGTCAGTAGGACACAATATTTCATCATGCTGTATATGGGTGTATGGGACTATAATAATAAATGACACTACTTGACTGTCAGAAACGGGTGTAACAGAGTAAATGGGGATGGATTGAGATATCTGAGCCGTACGTGAACATGGCGCTCGTCTGGTGCTACCTGGGCCGCCTAAGCGGGCACAGACTGGCGTCCCGGGCTTATTGCTGTGGCCATTGATCTGTATACAGTCCATTTATCATTCAGTGAGAGGAGCCAGTGATCTTCACAGTGTATTAGATGAAAGAGCGCAGATCGTTTGTCACAGAGGCTCTTATTGCTGTTTCCTGCTCTGTGGGGAATTTGGGCTTCTTCCAAGCCACACACGTTCCGGCGTTGCTAGGCAACCCGGCTGGGGGCAGTAAGGATAGCGCGGCATGTGTGGGCACACACACACATACGCACGTGGGCATAGGCACATGACCACACATATATAGTACACACACAAGGATACAAGCTCACACATAAACACAAGCGCAATTTTGCGCTCTCTTGGTATGTTTGTGGTGTTTTGGGCTTTTCTGCTTGAGAGAAGCAGGGAAAATTTCTCACAACAGACTGAAGCAGTGTGTGTGTGTGTCTGTGTGTGTGTGTGTGTGTCTGTGTGTGTGCACTAGTATTTTGCTATGGATCACATTAGGATTCCAAAAAGGCAGCATGACAAAAGATTTTAGCAGAGTGAAATCAGGCCTAAGCTGAAGCTATTCACAGCATGATGAATGGAACAACTCAAATGTTCAGTTCTGAACAACAGGGGGGACAAGGCATCAATTAGCTAAATAAAACGTACAGTGAATATGAAATTATTTGGAAACACTACAAAATGTCCATGCAGTGCACTGAACAAAGCAGCATCAAACAGCAAAATTAGTGTGTTTATCAAAATACTCAAAATAATACATTCATCCATGTTTTCTTTCTTCACTAAGCACTTCAGTCTGAGAACATCAGGCACAAGAATGGACTTATTACTGAGAAATTCAGTAATAAATGTGGAGGTTATAAAAATTAGAGTAATTTTGTTGAGAACAGCGATCACTGTCAACTCCACTGGCAGTCACATTCTTTTTTCACACCATTTGAAAGCAGTGACTGCCCTTTAATGTTAAACGTTTTAGCCCAAGGTCCAAAATTACTCCAAATTAAGTGCATTGGCTATACAATCGGTCTCTCTTTCTCTCTCTTTCTCTCTCTCTCTCAAACACACACACACAAACACACAGGTAGGGTTTTAAAGCAGCTACAAAAAAAACCCAAACGTAATCTTGTTCACTAACTAACCAACAAACCACCCATTAGCTCATTCTTTGCTCCATTCTGAGAACAACTGGGATAAGAAGTGATTTAATTCTGAGAAATTTAGTAATAAAGGTGCAGGCTATAAAAATTACAGAGCAATTTTGTTGAGAACAGCTATCACTGTCAAATCAATTGACAATGACATCCTTTTTCACACCATTTGAAAGCAGCTACTACCCTTTAATGTTAAATGCTTGAGCCGAAGGTCCAAAATTACTCCAAATTAAGAGCACTGGTCACACAAACTGTCTGTCAAGTTATGTCTGACTAAAATAACACATGCTGACAGTGAAAAGGCCTTAATGCACACACACGCACACACACGCGCGCGCACACACACACAGGTAGCAAAGGAATAACCGATCTAACCAACCAACCTTCCAGCCAGCTAACCAACCAGTTACCCAACCAACCAACCATCCACTGTAACTTACTAACATAAACAGCCAACTAGCTGGCCAGCCAGCCAGCCAACAACCAACCAACATTATCTACCAACATAACCAACCAGCCAGTCAGCCAGCAACCACCCAACATAAACAACCAACATAACCAACTAATCAACCATCCAAGCAAGCAAGCAACCATCCAGCCAAGCACACAGCCAGTAAACCAACCTCCAACCAACCAACCAACCTTTTTTAAGTCAATGTGTCGGCACACAACCACCAGTGACTAAACTTTATTTGAATAGTGGACAAATCACCTAACAGCAATGGCACAAACATGGTAGTGTGTATCGCTGATACAGTATGAGTCAATCAGGTGGATTTTAGGAGGTTTTAAACTCCTCTCTGTCACTGTAGGGTGTATAAACTATACACCAACCAAAACTATCCATCTGAGTTATGTGGTAGGGATGTGGTAGCTCAGTGGCTAAGGTGTTGGGTTACTGATCGGAAGGTCATGGGTTCGAACCCCTGGTGCACCAAGCTGCCACTGCTGGGCCCCTGAGCAAGGCCCTTAACCCTCAGTTGCTCAGTTGTAAGTCACTCTGGATAAGGGTGTCTGCTAAATGCCGTAAATGTAAATGTAAATGTAAATGTTATAATGTGGCCAGTAAACGTACACGATGCACTTGATACACTCATATAAGCACCTCACCCACAAATACACCACTGACTGAAACCCAAAATGAAAACCTAGGCTTGAATGCGATCTTGTAAAAATGCTATTAGCACGTTCTGTCCATCAATGTCCTCAGCATCCTTTCCAATCACAGAGGATATAGCAAGACACTGACTGATTAATAAGGAAACTCGTAAATAAAGACAGCATTAAATTGCAAAGTGGGTTTCTAGGTGTCTTATCTTCGAGGCCTCTGTGTAATCCCACCTTGCTCTCAAATCATCTGGGAGAAACAATCATGAGTTTAAGATAAAAGCTTAGCAGAGTCTGTGCTGTAGGAAAATGGAAAATGGCTTCTTTTTTTTGCCAACTATGTGTGTCAGGAGATGGCTTGACTGTTACTGTGCTATAGCAAAATTTAAAAAGAGGTAGAGAAAATAGAAGTGTAAAGAATTACAAAGGAAAGGCCAAGGGTCATAAGCATGGGGCAAATAAAAACACCCTAAGGATCTCCTTATGCTTCTTTTTCTGTATTTTCTTTTCAGGTGATTTGTTTCAGATGGTGTTGTATCTGTATTCAATCATAAGAAAGCAAAGTGTGTGTGTGTCTGTGTGTGTGTTGTGTTTGTGTGTGCGTGCGTGCGTAAGACGGAGAAAGAGTTGGGTATTACACTATTACACTATTTTACACTATTACACTATTTTTGAAAACATAATCATTATCCATTCTCTAGTCCTGCTAATACATTTTTGACTTAGTGTGTTATATATTATATAGTATATTTTGTTTTGTGTGTGTGCGCGCCTGTGTGTGTTTGGGTCTGTGTAAAATACTTCGTTAGACCTTTGGATGGCCCCCATAAGGAAAACTGGGGAGCAAAAAACTAATTAAAAGAGCAAATAAAAAGATGTAATATTTAGTTATACTGTATCAATGTAAGGTCCTCACAAAGATACAAAGACAAAGTGTGTGTGTGTGTGTGTGTGTGTGTGTGTGTGTGTGTGTGTGTGTGTGTGTGTGTGTGTGTGTGTGTGTGTGAGAGAGAGTTTATATATTGTCAGGGATCAAATACTGTCCCTACAAATATAAGAGTATCTCCCAGGTTTGAGAGGACCTTTAGCTGGTTCCCATAAGGAGAACTGGGGACCAATAAAACTAATTAAAAAAGCCATAATGTTTTACTGAGATGAAGGTCTAGTATATAGTTATATCAACTGAAGGTCCTCACAAGGGTACTAAGACAAAATGTGTGTGTGTTTTGTGTATGTGGGTGTGTGCGTGTGTGTGTGTGTGGTGATTAAATTGTCTATGAAAATGTGAACATGTCATGAGAACAGAACGCTGCTGATTTGCATGCTCAATCAAAACAAATCAAATAGAAAAGATAAAAAGGTGATTTCTAGGGAAGAAAGAAAGGTCACAGCTAATCAATGAGAATTTCCACAATCAGTAAGCTTTCTCACATTTCCAACAGAACAGAAATCACTTCATCGTACACCAGATACACCAGAGGTAAAATTTTTGTGGTGTGGGCAGTATTAATTTTCTGGGGACCTTCATTAAATCGTCAATAATGAATGGCATTTTATATAAATATAATATCATTTATATATGCGTATATGTAAATATCATTTGTGTCTCACCTGTTCACTATCTTCTTCATCACTGCTGATCTTCAGGTCATCTTCCAGCATTCTGAAACACAAGCAATCAAATCAAATCAAAATAATGAAAAAAGAACTATTAAAGCTTACTGTGATCTTTGTTATGAAACAAAATGTGGCACATAATATTAGCAACACTGATTTTAGTTTAGCATTTAAACTTCTTAATGTATGCAAATATATATCTTCTTCTAATTTCAGCTTTTCCTGTTAGGCGTCGACACAGCGAATCATCTGTGTCCACCTAACTCCATCCTCTGATCCTCTGCATCCTTTACTCTTGCACCAACTACCTTCATATCCTCTTTCAACACATCCATATATCTCTGCTTTGGCCTTTTTTATACATATAATTTTTAATATAAGCAATATTTCTACACACAATCCTGATTTCAGTCCTGTTTTCAGCTTGGGGTCATTTCCAAAAAGCTTTGATTCATTGATTCCAGGCAAAGCTTTGGAGCTGATTCCACACACTGAATTGATTCGTCTCACACAAACCAAATAAATTTAGCATCTGACACAGATACAAGAAAACAACAATACAAGTAGATGACGATACAAGTAAGGGATATCAGCCTTTATTGAGAATCTGACTGGTTGGAAATGAAGTCACGAACAAAATCATTCAAGACAGAAGGCTGTAATTCTATACCTACAGTACAAAGCTTATTTCTTCACGTCAACAGTTATAATTTTAGAAATTTAAAAGTGAAAATCTTATATTAGTGCATCAAGCAATCTGCTTTTGACTGGGTCCAGCAAAGACATAATAAAAATCATGAACAGAAGGCTTATTTTTGTGAGAGCCAATATCACTTATTTAGCTCAGAGGCGACAAGTAGGAAATAAAGCACAACACTGACAGGGAATGATTACGAGTCATGTCATGTGATCCAAATCTCAAATCTAATTGGCTAGAAGTTTTTGATTAATCTTCTGTAAATATATGAAAATAAGTGTAATTATCAAAATGGTGGACTTTTTTCTTTCTTTCTTTCATTCATTCATTAATTTTAATTTTTTTTTTTGGAAGGAGTCTCCAGTGCCTTCCAATAGATGAAGCGCACTATTATATACATGTGATTTGTCTCAAACTGACTGCTGACTATGGTCAGAAATTTTATAATTTGCTGAGCACTAAGCCAAAGTGCCCCTGAATACCATTTTTACTTAAATTAATTTATTAAACAAGGGTGGCACGGTGGCTTAGTGGTTAGCACGTTTGCCTCACACCCCCAGGGTTGGGGGTTAGATTCTCGCTTCCTCCTTGTGTGTGAAGTTTGCATGTTCTCCCCGTGCCTCGGGGGTTTCCTCCGGGTACTCCGGTTTCCTCACCCGGTCCAAAGACATGCGTGATAGATTGATTGGCATCTCTGGAAAATTGTCCGTAGTGTGTGATTGCGTGAGTGAATGAGAGTGTGTGTGTGTGTGCCTGTGATGGGTGTATCCAGGGTCAAGGGTGTATCCTGCGTTGATGCCCGATGACGCCTGAGATAGGCACAACCCGTGACCCGAGTAGTTCGGATAAGCGGTAGAAAATGAATGAATGAATTTATTAAACATTAGTCGTTGGTAAAAATCTTTAAATTTTTTTTTCTTCTTCAATCAGACAAACTTTCATGGTCTTTAAAGTCTTAGTCATTCCAATTCACCTGTTTAGGAGCTTATCCTCTACATATAATGTTATTATACAGTATATAAAATATACCAAGCCATGGCCTCGTAAAAACATAAGAATCAAAGCATGATGTCATCTGTTTTGCAGTTATGAGGGTCACATGACATCATCCTGCACTAAGCAATATTTCTGAATGTTGGTCCTGATGGCCACCAGAACACAACTGGGCTGTAAAAAAAGGGCCAAGTAAGGAATTTTCCTCCTAACGCTGGAACAATAAAAATGGCTGTATAAATGGGGGAAATGTGTTTAAGGTTTAGTTTTCTATGACCTAAGCTGTCGTGCGGCAGCACAGATCGTGGGGAACTTTGAACAAAACTCCCAGTCATTACCCTCGTAATACCTAACAGATGTCAGCGTCGGCCTGCACCGGAGACCAGGTGCTGGAGGTGCAATCAGGCAAGATTTTCAGTTTATAGCGGCTGATCCATGGCCAGCGAGTGTGTTTATCTGTGTGGGTTTTAGAGTGTAGTTTGGCGGGATTACACAAGTTCCAAAAAAGTTATAGGAATACCATAAAAAACAATGTGAACTCCAGTTTGCCGGGTATACCTGCCTCGAAACAAATTCCATAATCGATTACTATAATCAGTGAAATTTATGGTACAAAATTTTGCACACTATTGCTATTTGAATCGATTAACTCAGAGTTAGTTAAACTATTTTGACCCGAACAACACTAATTTGCTTATTAGTTTAGCATTTACATTTCTCAATGTATGTAAGTATATATTTTACTAACATATACTAAGCATTGTTTCAAGTTGCAATCCTGCTTTCAATCCTGTTTTCAGCTAGGAGTCATTTCCAAAAAGATTCGATTCATTGATTCCAGGCAAAGCTTTCCGAAGAGCGGACTACACACGCTGAATTGATTCGTCTCGCACAAACCAAATGAATTAAGCATCTGACAGCGATACAAGAAAACAACAATACAAGTCGAAGACGATACAAGTAATGAATGTCAGCCTTTATTGTAAATAGGAATCGAAGTCAGGAATAAAATCATGCAAGACAGGAGGCTGTAATTCTATACTGCACCTACAAAGTTTCTTTTTTCACCTCAACTAATTATATTAGTGTGTCAAACCATCAAGACAATCTGGAATCTGTTGTTAACTGAAAGGGGGTCAAAGCTAATAAGAACTGATTCGCTGATTCAGGGCCAAGCTGAGTTGATTCCATAAACTGAAATAATTCGCTTCATACAAACTAGTGAGAGTATTTCAGGGAGTCTAATGCCTCTTTTCCACCAAAAAGAACCGGGTGCTGGTTCAGAGATAGCGCTGGTGCTGGTTCAAAATTGGTTCCACTGGCGAGAGCCATCACAGCGCCGAGTGTGACGTCACTGCATACGTGTCACGTGTCCCAGCAACTTTAGCGCAGCAGCGGCAAACACAAACACAACAACAATGGTGGATGTTGCTTTACTGTTAATGCTCATGGCTTTGCGAACATACATTGGCATCTAAACGCGGCGAATAAAACGTATACGTGCAGCTCCATGTAATCTGTATAAACGGAGGTTGTAATCGATAAAGTACATAATGTTATTTTATCATTAACACAGAAAAAAAGTTACCCTTAGCATGTAGCTACCTGCTATCATGTGTGCTGATAATGTATCATATTGCGGTAAAGTAAAAGTGTATTAAACATTAGTATACTTAAGGTACATTATTAAATGCGCTAACAGTAGCCCCGCTCACAGCCCCTAACGCAAGTTCTTAAGTCTAGACCAGCAACGTTTTGGTGCTACTTAAGAACCACTTTTCCTGGTTCAGAGCCGGTGCTTCGGCGGTCAAAACAGAAAGAACTGGTTCTAAATTAGGCTCTGGCTCCGAACCAGCAATCAAACTGCCTCGGGGGAAAAGGGGCATAAAGTCTACCCCAGTGGACTCACCTCGGACAAAGTGCCAGCACATCACAGGGCACAATCACACACACACTCACACACCCATTCACAAACTATGGACAATTTAGAGATGTCAATCAACCTATAACTTGTGTCTTTGGACCGGGAGAGGAAACTGAAGAACCCAGAGCACAAGGAGAACATGCAAACTCAAGGGATACAAGAAGAAGGCAGGAGTCAAACCCACAACCTTTGAGGTACGAGGCAAACCAACGGTAATGAGTGTAAGTGGCTTTAAAACTGATTATGACATTAGATTCTGACAACTGATCTGTTATGACCCAGAAGATCGGGTGGTTCATGACAGAAGGGGGACAAATCATATTCTTTTCATCTTAAGATGTGAAGACACACAAGCTTTTCTGTAATGCTACTGATGACAGAAATGTTCTTGTTTTGGATACCATCATTATACATTTTAAAAGATTACTCATCACATTTGTGTACAGCTCGATGATCACTATGATGACACAATCATTCCTTAGTCTTTTGACATAACATTATTTATACTGTTCCTGCATCTTTCCCTCTATAATTTTTTGAATGGAGGATTACAAGAATTGAAACACTTTCTTTTCTTTATCCAAACACAGATTGAACCGAAGGTACACGAATTTATTACAGACATTATTTCAGACATTCTAAGTATTAAATTTTGACATATATTCAGACTAATTGGCATTCAATTCCTATTTCTCGTTTCTCCAGACCGAGACATGGTCTGGATCAATATGGCACAAGACCAAAGCAGAGAGAAGAGAACAAATAAATGAGGGGGAGGAGAGACGTCTGACTGGGTGTAGGATTGAGGTTACAAACTGCTTTGCATTCTGGGAAGCGACGTGGCTGCTGAATTTTACGGCACCGCAAAGAGTCGTGTTAAAAAATAACACGACGTCCTCTGGCTCTCATAAGAAACGGCAACGTTTTCGGTCGAACATCTGTTTTTGCCCAGCGTTTGACTACAGATTAAACGAGGTTTCCGACAAAAACAATCAGCCCGCGGCCTCGTTTGGAAAGAGCAACTCCTGAACTAGTGATCTAATACAGACGACTTTATTAGACGTATTACTCTAGAGCAAGATCCCATCTGGGCAATTTCAGTTTAAGAGTGGAGCTATATTTAATGGCTAATTGCTCCAGTGTTTACCAGTCTGCTAAATTAACCTCTTAACCACAAGGACACATAGAAAGTATGTAAGTTTCTAGGTTTTAATACATGGAAAAATAAAGAGCTGACTGATTTATAAGAAGATACGATAAGGAAAACATGTCAAATATATATTACAGTGTTCATCTATGTTAGTGGCATGATGTTTTAGGTTGTGTAAAGACATCCCTGTGGAAATAATGCAGATTAAATTAGGTCAAAATCCTGCTTCTGCAGTGAGAAGACAGCCATGTAAAGGTCGCAATATTTAACAAGACATCACTGTACTTAAAAAAAGAACCTCAAAGTATAAATACGGTCAGTACAGATTAGAAATGGAGAGCAGCTTTATTTGTGTTGGATACTAAGCCAAGAAAAATCACGATGCCGATGGCGTAAAAGGCATAAGTGTTAACATGTGACAGGAGAAACCTGAGTTGCGTTCAGTTTTTCCCTGCCGTCACTGAAGCATAGATTCATTAGCGAAAGCTGATCTAAAATGCGAAGGAACTCACTTTGTTCCGGTGTGGATTCGCTTAATGCTTTGTCTCTTTTTTTCTTTTTAAATCTCTAACAAAAGAGAAAAGGTACGTGCCAAAATGTGTGTAATAAAACACTCAACCTACCGTTCTTTCATTACATAACATGGCATAATGACACAGTAATAGAATGAATATGTACAATAACAAGTGTGTGTGTGTGTGTGTGTGTGTGTGTGTGTGTGTGTGTGTGTGTTTATTCTGAAAACTCTTCAAATGAGCAGAGAACATGTCTGTTCGGACAAAAAAATAAAGGATCTCACAGGTGAACAAAATGCAAATATGCTCACAAAACAATATTTCACACAAAAAGCCCCAAGACAAAAAAGCATAAGGACAAAAACAAACAAAACACAATTAAAAGTAACAAAATATTCTCATTAAAAAAATGCACAAAAAAAAATCAAGGTAACATAAGAAAAAAAGAAAAATAGATAGTAATAGATACATAAACAAACAAACAAACAAATAAATAAAAATCCACCTAAATAAGGCTAACAAATAATAATAATAATAATAATAATAATAATAATAATAATAATAATAATAATAATAATAATAATAGCAGCAGTAGCACTCATCCATCGCAATCACTCACTCATTCACACACTTAGACCAGGGGCAATTTAGCATAGCCAATCCATTATCAGCCATGTTTTTGTAAGGCAGGAGCAAAACAGAGTACTGGAGGGAACCCAGATGGACACGCAGAGAACATGTGAGACTCAGCACAGAAAAGTAACCGGAGCTGAGGATCGAACCCTGCGGCTGTGAGGCACCACCGCTACCTGCTGCGCCGCTGCGCCGCCTCCATATAAACTAGAGAACAAAGCTGGAGAGCACTTGTTAGATGTCTAGTCAATGAGCAGCAATATCACAACACGTCTCTTATCTACCAGGGTCTGAGGTCTCAGTCTTCAACACAAAATGTCTCCTGTATTCTTAGTACTTTTCTCAAAAATCGTTTCAGTTTTGAATAATTCCTGAAATCTGTACACAGAAAGAGATGTGACAAAGCACTGGTCTGATTTTATCCACTTTCATTTAATTTTTATTTTTTAATTTTAATCTCAATTTCTCTATCCTAGTTTTTTTATACAAACTTAATTTTTTTATGAATTGTTTTTTCATTTTATTAATATTACAAACAATATCTCAAAATGTATTTTATTCATACTCTATTTCATGATTTATTTGGCTTTGATCTCATTCTTATTAATCTTTGATTAATTGTACACTTTTATTTACTCTCTTTCTTATAACTGAATATTTTTATTTAATTCTGTCTCATTTCTTTTATTTTACTTATTTAACTTGATACATTTTGGTACATTTTTAAATGTCTTTTAAATATTTTGTTTTTATATCTTTTTCCTTCATATTTGTAACTCTATTTTGTCTGACATGCAAAATATTTTTTGGGAAAAAAAAGTTTTTGTGACAATTTTTATGACTTTGTTTGTATTTCTGTTTATATTTTTCACACTTTATATTCGATTCAATACTTTTGTTGTATTTACTCTCGCTGTTGTGGTTGCTGTTGTTGTTATCATTGTTGTTGCTGTTATTTTATATATATATATTTTTAAATAGTTTTAATTAAAACTCAGCTTCAGCATAATAAACATATTAATATTTGAATTAAAAGAGTTGACACATACAGGTTTTCCCAGAAATTGAACATGAACATGGTATAAGACCGGGAGAACGTAGGGGGTGCAGAGTGGTGGGCGAAGAGAGTTGTTAGGTGTGCATTGGTGTCAGGGTGGTGGTGGTGGTGATGGTGGTACGAGAAGGTTGATAATGATAAATGTGCAAAGTGTCTGTCGTAGTCATAAACAATTCTGTCCACTTCCATTTACTTTCATTACACTTAACGTCCTAGATTTAATGTGCTTCATGTCATAGCGTTTGGGGTTTACAGAGTCTGTGGCGTGTACTAATGTTTTTCTGGAACAACAAAGCAATAAACTACTTTGTTGTGACCACAAACACCACGCCCATGTCTCGTACCAGTCCCATCTTTCAACTCATGAAATAAAAACTGTAATGGATGCTGGACTCTATGTATATTGGGCTAATCTAATGGGTATCTCTCTGAGGCATTGTGGCACTGGAGCATTCACTGTTCATTACTGATGCCTGGTGTCCCGTAGAGAAGGCCTGCAGCAAGCCATTTAGCCCATGAACACCACATGGGCTGCCTGCTAGCCACCGAATAAGCACGACTCATACAGAAAATTAAGACCAAGCCATGAGAAGCTGTAGGATTGCAGGATATGACTGCAGTGCTCAGGATATCTCACTGCACTCACACCTCAACTGTTGACGAATATTTTTTTATTAAGGAAATAGTTCATAAACTAAAGGATTTCGAGTGTAGTGCTACTTTTGCTTTAGAAGATATCAGTGTCATTAATATCATAGCACTCCCTGTAGTCTCGGTGAGAATCCTGCCAGGCTGCTTTGTGTTGTTTCAATAAGCCAGTATTCCCATCTATCACAAGTGCATTATTCATCAGCACACTTCTCACCTTTGCTGTGAATATGCTTGCCCTTGCACCTGAGGATAAACAGCCTCGTGTTTTTTTCCTTTGCGTGGATATTATCGTTAGCAATAGTTGCGTCATGGAGCAGTGTTGCTGTTTCTAACAGCCCATAGGCTTTCTCCCTGTGGTATAATTCTCTCTCAGGGTGTTATTTGCTAACAACAGGCTCGTTCATTAAACCCTGTTTTGCTTTAATGTTCATAAAAAATCAAACAATTTTTATTTCAAACTAAGTCAAAAAACACACTTCAAGCATTTTCATACACATGACATAAAGATCTTATTGCTATAGAGTTAAAGTTACAGTCTTTGTAGGAATCCTGAATAATGTCTAGCTCGTAAACATAAATCAAACATCTCTATCACACTGCAAATGATAAAAATATACATCATGTAAATACAACAGTGCTTTAGCAGTGCTCCTGCTTTTGTCTGTTTAGCTCACTTCATGAGGTGCCGTTTTCCTGTGGCAAACAACATCGTTGAGAAAATGCTCCCTGGAGGAGCAGGGGTTTGTGGGTAACCACACAGTAGATGCCGGTTACCATTGTGCTTTGGGTTGCTGTGTCTGTATTGGGACTTCTCAAAGAGTAGGGAATATTTAGAGGGAATATTTATTCCAGCAAAGAAGAGAACGCATCCCAGGGCTAAGTGCCTGCTTGGCGTGTTATGATATAACACACTGCTGTGTGGAAGGCTGTTAAGTTTAAGAACACCACGCACTTGTTATGGGAGTCGTAAAGCCGAGCTCTTTTTCATTACATGACGGATAACTTGTGCGGCTTCGGCTTTACTGCACAGCACCTCGTTTTAAAGTGGGAAACAGTTAACGCGCTGTGTGTGAGGTACGAGGAGGCCGCGTTGCCTGATGCTGACTCATGCTTGCCTCCATCCCTGATGATCTCTGAGGAAAGTCTAAGGAAACCGAGTGAGGCTTTAAATAAGCATCCGAGCCTGGCCTCATCGTGTCAATCACAGGCAGGAACACGGAAATGCACTTGGACTCACGCGGAGATAAACAAACACACAGTGTGTTTTTTTTTCCGTCTAAGACAAGCGTCTCTCTCTCTCTCTCTCTCTCTCTCTCAGTGTCTCATACACAAACACACATGTCTAGCCGGTGGTGCCCTGAGATCAGCTCTGCTCCAGATCTGTCAACACTACACTCGTCTGGAGAGCAACTCAAGAGATACAACACACTTCTAATGTCTCTGCCACTCACAAGCCTAATACAAAGTACAATCACACACAACCAGTCAAAGTTCTGGATACAACAAAACTGAATGTATATATTTAATAGTTTCGTACAAAGCCTGGGATTCAAAATCTCAAAGTGTATTACACTGTGTATATATTTAAAACTTCAATTCAGAAAAAAGCACACCATTGGTATCCTTACTGTAAGTACGCAGCATATCTTGGACCTAGAGAGGTTCATGTGTACTCTTACTGTAAATGTAATAATTGTTCAATTAAAAAATAAGTAGTAAAGGTACAGAATATAAAGGTACTGTCCCAGACACAAGGGAAAGTAAAGATTACTATGCTTTTTGTATGAAAGATCATAGATTAGGTTAGTGGTTAGTGTGAAATATTTCAGAGGATTGCTGCAAAGTAGTCAGTGGTAGCTCAAGGCTCAGGGTTGCCGGCTGGTGGATGGGAGTTCAAGCCCATGCACTGCCAAGCTGCCACCGTTGGGTCCTTGAGCGAGGCCCTTAAACGTCTCTGCTCCAAGGGCACTGTATCATGGCTGACCTTGCATTCACAATGCAATGGCACAAGACCATGACAATTTCACTGCTATCATTTATATATGACAAAATAAAAGCATGTGTTCTAAAAAGTCAAAAAAGGCAACAATTTAGATCCCCTTCTTTAACATCTTCTGTAACATTTACAAGATGAAACTGTTAAAAGTTTAGACATGCAAAATTGTCTTAAAAAGGATAATATGGTTAATTAGTTTCTAGAACAAATGGAAACAGTGACGTTACCCTCCAAGTCTAAATTGATTTCAGAATCAAAATGGATTACCATGTGTGACATGCAATTTTACTTAAAATAAGAACTTAAAAGTGCCCTGTACAAGCTGTATTCATTAAAGAACCTAGTAGAAGCAGTGAGGAGGTTGGCCTCAAGTGCAAAAACTCAGAGTTTCTTTCTATTTTTAGATAAGTTTTTTTTATTTAGGGAGCATTATTAGAGCAAATCCAAATATCACGGTAAAACTCTGTAGCGTAGAGCTAAACATATACAAGCAGGGTCACCTCAGGACAACCCATAATCGTAGGAGCCAACAACCTAGAAAGTCTACACTTGGAACGGCAAACTAACGAATCACAGCTTAGACACCATAAACAAATGACAAGACTTTGTGTAGAGATAAAGAAACAACAAACTATTCAATGAGCTAACACAAGACCGGTGAACACAATTAGGCAACATACCAATGACAGGAGACTGGAACAGAAATGGAAACACATGAGCTGAAACCAAAACAATACATCCTGATGGCACCAAAGAAAAGTGGGGATTCATGACAGTAAGTTGCTGGTGAAGCTGAGAGTGTGCAAAGCTTTTATACTCAAAAAATCTCAAACAGATTCACAATTGAACCCTGAATACAAGATCTGATACATGTGTAGTACAGAAAAGCTTGTGTGTATAAGTGGAAGCTGAGGTAAAGATTTGTTCTCTGAGGTGTTACGTGAAGCATAATGAACTAAAACTAAGATAAATGCGAGGAGTTATTAAAGTGTACAGATACCCCCGTCCACCATTTCCAATTCTCTGTCCATTCTTCACCCCAGGGATATTTCATTAAGAAGCCCATGATGGACACTGACTCCAGAGGCTTCATCCATCATCACCCAACCTCCATGAGCTGGATTATTTAGGTTGGATTTTGGTCATTTCCGGTTTCAGAATCCGTGGTCCAAGTGTCAAATCAAGAGCCTGAATTAACAGGCTGGAAAAAAAAAATACTTGCCCATGCAGCTCTTCCTCCTCTTCCTCCTCCCAGTCCTCCTCCTCCTCTTCCACTTGTCTTTCAGAGGCAGGGTTTGGTTGTCGGAATTTATCTTCACAACTGAGGCAACGTCAGGGCTTTTTAAGATCCCTGCCTAACCAGGATAAAACGAGCACTTTGCTGTGTTGTGAATGCAAATTTATGGCAGGGCAACGATGGAGATGCAACATCTCTCCGGGAAAAAACGTCAGAGAGAAACCCCTTATGATAAATATATTTGTCAGAATAAAAGACAAGTTTTCCGTTAGACGAAAACTGCACTGAACATCAATCTTTTTAAGTAAATCTGATTCAAGGAAAGGCGGCAAGTCTGAGCTCCCTTTTAGCTAAATGGATGTTTTCCCTTGTGTGTGTGAGTTTAGCATAATGTTGCTTGTAAACTTAACCCCTTGAAACTCACGGCTTATTATTCAGTTATTATACGTGTGTCTGTCTGCAAAAACCCATTGGAGGTTAGATGTAGCTGAATTTTGGAAAACATCCAAAAAAAAAATAGTATACTTTGACTCCACAACCTTAAAAAAAAGAACAAACATGTGTACAAACGAGTGAACAAAAAACAAACAAATGTGTTAAGGTGTTGGACTACTGATCGGAAGGTCATGAGTTCAAATCGTAGGTCCACCCTTAACAAGGCCCTTAACCCTGTTTTTGTATAAAATTCTAGTTGCTCTGAATAAGGGCATCTGCCAAATGCCATAAATGGGAAGATGAAACAAACACACACATATACTCAACCAAAACAATATGGAAATGTTTGTATTGTGTCTACCTTCGAACCTGATCTTGGATGTTGTTTGAAAAACAGAAAGGTAAAACCAGTCAGTCTGCGTAAACGTCGAAAACCATGCTAGTGTGATTTTTCCACAAATTGAACACGTTTATTTTTGATAGTTACCTTCCACACCAAAACCAAAACAATTCTAATCGATTCAGTTTGTAATCATTCACCAGCTGCCTAAATGGTTTTAATGCACCTGCACTAATGTATCTCATCATCATCAAAACAGGGAAGAGCCTTTATACACTTTGTAGAAAAGACACAAAGCTGTTTAAATGAACTGACATGCTTGTCGTCAGATGATGAGACAGATAGTGATGTGAATGATGCCGAATATCAAACGTTTGGACGTAATGATTGATTTTCTATAAGTTAATTATCTCTCTCTTGCTACAAAAAGCCAAAAAATGTGATATTCAGCCTGTATTGTAGTGTCTATGTTCAGTAAGGAATGTCTTTAACATGTCCCAGTCTACAGTGGCGGTTA
The DNA here is from genome assembly GCF_022655615.1 of Tachysurus fulvidraco. Classification (NCBI taxonomy): domain Eukaryota; kingdom Metazoa; phylum Chordata; class Actinopteri; order Siluriformes; family Bagridae; genus Tachysurus; species Tachysurus fulvidraco. The sequence continues at coordinate 5,605,443 of NC_062534.1, forward strand.
ATATGAAGCTCATACGAAAAAGCAGACACTTTAAGAATTTGTAGTTTTTAAGAGTAATGTATTTTTGTTTTTTAACCTATATATATATATATAGTATATATATATAGTATATATATAACCTGTATATTTATAATCACATCCTCCAGTGTCACCCAAATGAGGATGAGGTTCCCTTTTGCGTCTGCTTTCTCTCAAGGTTTCTTCCTCTACCATCTAAGGGAGTTTTTCTTCACCAAGGTCGTCGCCTCAGTCACCTCAGGCTTGTTTTTGTTTTTTAATTCTGACATTGGGGATGAATACAAACACATTTAAATATAAGTCTAATATTAATTTTTGTTATATTAATCTTCATATAATATTACATTTCTGGTATTATGTTTCTTATGTTCTAAGCTGCTTAGAGACAATGTCCATTGTTAAAAGTGCTATAATGTTGAATTGAACTGAATTGAACTGATATCTAACCCGTTTCACCTCTCTGAGCCCAAAGTGCTTGTTCATAAGCTTTGAAAATTTAAAGGCGTTATCTTTAACTGCTAAAATTCTGTGTATCCCAACAGAGAGAAAAACAAACGTCTCACACTGAAAGTCAACAGAGTCCTGACTCATTGTATATCAGACTTGCAACAGGAGATAAAATAATTCATTTAATTATACTGACTTGAAAATGTCCTGTAAGTGGATTTTACTTCCACCGGCATATTGGAATGTGAGTGTAGAGTTAAAAAGGGTAAAATGTTGACGGCGTCTTTGAGTGAAATTAGAATTATATATTGTAATAGGACTGGCTTTGGATTGTTTGTAACTATGAATAAATGAATGAATAAATGAATGGATGTGTGAGGACGTGATGGTTCAGGCTTCAGGTTTCAGTGGTTAAGGCTTCGGGTTACTGATCAGAAGGTCGGGGGTTCAAACCCACAAGCTGCTGAGACATCAACATTGGGTCCTTGAGCAAGGCCCCACTATGGCTGACCCTGTGCTCTGACCCCAGGTCTCATAATAACCTGAGATATGCGAAAACTTAAAGCATTTCACTGCATGTCTGTGTATGTGACAAATAAAATTAGAAAAATGAACGAAGGTTATACTGTATGCACAATAATCTGGATGAATTTGTAATCGTGTTATTGTGCCTTCCATTAATCCTACTAACATATTCAGTAGTACATATGCAGCAGAATTGGTTACTGAATATCTAGTATTACAATTCTGAAGATATCTTGGTGAGAATGGCAGGCACTGCTGTCCTCGCTGTCCCTCGGTCAAGGAGAATAGCAGGGTTTGAGTGTGACTAATGTCAGGTTTGGAGTAAATTACAGTGCTGATCACCAGCAGTTTGCAAGGAGCTTACGGAAGAGTCGATCCACCAAGCAAAAGTGCCATTTTATGACTTCCCAACACGGTAAACTTCAAATTAATGTCACTGTGCCCTCTGCCTAATGGACGATTGTGGCTCAAGAGGGACAGATTGAAGCGTTAAAGGTTTATACAACAGCGTGTCAGAATGCTCTGCTTTAGCCTTAAAGTGTCTGTGAGATGCTTGGAGGGAAAATGACTCAGCTGAAGGAAGAGAGACTTGTGAGAGACAACACCAATTATCTAATGGTGTCATGGGAAGTGTTTTGCCATGTTTTTGCAGTAAGCTTATCTTATCTAGGCACAATTACAGATGATGATGATGATGATGACACAAAGGCATCCAGTGTGACAATGAGTGTGTCAATGAGTGCGTGATAAGTGTGCAAGTGCGTGTAATTTTAGAAGCTCCAAATAATCTGACTCATTTGAGAATGTGTTGTAATCCAACAAATGTTTACAACAAATATTTTTTGTCTCATAGTTGATTGTCGCAACTATAGTCCAAAACTGAAGGTTATCATTACTTTAACAACTGCAATTTAATTCTATCTTTACAGTATATATATATATAAGTTTATATATATATATATATATATATATATAATATATATATATATATATATATATATATATATAAGTTTATATATAAACTAAAGTGAACTAAATCAATTATGCACAAAAAATAAGGAAAGCCAGAAAAATCTATTTTTAAGTTTGTTGAGGCATAATTGCAACTGCATTTTTAGATGTTTTGTGTATACTTATACTTAAGGTGTGAGGTGAAGAGGCTAAGCAGCTTTGTTCCACATGTGGTTGGAGCCATAAAGAAATTCTGGCAAGCTTCAGGTCACATTTTATTTTAACGTATCTTTGCAGTTCTGATTAAGCTGTACTGAAGCTCTAGCAGCTCTGTAAAGCGTCGTTGCTGCAGTCTTGCGCTAATTTCAGCCTAAGATGTTCATCTAGTGTTAGCAACACTGTCAGGAAACAAAGCCTCACGCCTCGACCTACAGTATAGTCAGTGTGCTCAGACAAAGACAGTATTGACAGAACTGCTCTCCCCTGAGGCAGTCTCGTTCTAAATATTTTGACTGGTTAAATCATTTAAGACTTCCTGCGAAATAACTGGTGAGCAATTGAGGGGAACAAAAGCCGAGTCATCTTGACTTCAGTGGGCAAAAAGAAACCGAGTGCGAGCACAGTGGCGGAAGCGAATCAAACAGATGTTGATGAAAAAGCCCTTTGGCCTTCGGATAAAGACGTGCGTTTCTCAGTCTGTGGCCAGATCAGCAGATAACTGGCTCTTTTCAGCTTGCTCCAGCAGCTAACAATGTGCCGTTCTTCTTTATTGTTACCGCTTCTGACCCTTTAACCCTAGTGCCTTCATGAGAAAATATCTCTTTTAGTGAGCTGACAGACACATTACACTCTGATTCAATTCATCTGGATCTGTCACTTCTGCTTAGCCAGTCAGATTGTAGCTCACTCTCGCTCGCCTCTGCGTTAGCGCACGGAAGTTTGTATAGCACGTAAGAATTAGATGCAAAATCTGCCAGTTACTATTTTGCTTCAGATTTCCGTGAACATGCTCGCATTTACTAACTTACTTACCTACTTGCTTACAATGAGTGCATATAATATAAAACAGTTATTGTTTCATTAACAGTTTCACAGGAAACAAGAAATACTGAGAAAATAAAATGCAAAAGATGCCACACCTGGTTTCTGTCATTCTGTCTGTCATTTATTTCTTCTGTACTTTATTTCTTCTGTACAACCCTCTTTAAACCTTAAATCCTGTAAACATTTTTTTGAAAAAGAAGTGAAATTATATGCTTATTATATACTCTTTGTGTTAAGTTGCTGTAAATGTTGTAAATGTTAATGAAAAGGTCAAGTATATTATTTATTTGTTAACTGCACTTTCCATATAGTTGAATGTAATACATATATTTAAAAAATATGTTTAATTTAACGATTTAAATAGCAAATCAGACGTTTTTTTTTTTATATTATAGTATGTGGTGGCTTGATTTTAAAATCTGCAATTTAAATGATCTGCTCCTTGTTTTCAGAATCAGGTTATATACACGCTAAAGTGTTTTATTTTTCTGGGCTTCCTCTTCAGATAGAAGCATTTCATGCCGTCGGATGTAACAAGTTGTAACACAAAAGAATTAAAAGAGAACGGCTAATATGAAGATAAATTAAGATGGCAAAAAAGATGGCAAACATTGAAGTAAACAACTAAACAGTGTCTAATGTATTGTCAATGGTTTGCAGCATTGGTTGTAATTATTACTGCACATGAATGAATCAGTACAAATTTGTTGGCTCACTGTGCATGATGCTACATTCATACATACAGCGGTGGGAAGATGTGGGCGTGTTCAGTGACACAACAAAGTTGAACTTTATGCAAATACAGAGCGACTCACTGCAGCGACTCCCAGTGCGAGTGAAGACGGTAGAGTGCACATGATCCAAGGCAAAGTGCATACACTTCTTCTCCTTCATCTCATGGGATATGATGATGCAGACATGAACTTTATACACTAACATGAAATCTTGCTTTTTTCAGGCAAGAAAATTGATTTGGAATGCTATTCGCAACACCCAGTGCTACAGTAAACGTTATTACCATGACAACCAGTAGTAGAAAAGCTTACTGGCGACTTGATAGTACAACGATTGGTGGCATGCAGCAATAAAGTCTCTGCATGTGTGAACACAGCATTACTCATATGTGATGATGTAAAAATAAATAAATAAATAAATAAAAAATTAAATACAGTGCAAACCTTGATGCTTAAAGCTGACACATTATAATTCACCAGCTATGCAAAATCAGCACTGTATTCTATTCAAATAACTATTTTAGCTGAAAAACAAAACAGTCACAATCATTTCAGTGCAGGTGAAAGCATAGCTAGTGCTACAGCACACCTGTCTATCAGCGCATTTCATAGCTCACAACACAGTTATTGAAGCAGTGCCAGCCACATTGTTTATTCGTCTCTTTGTCACCGGGAGCTGAGGATTGGGACTTGTTTTGCAGAGAAACAAAGTGCACACACATGCTACTCTTCCCAACTCTCCATCTCCCCATGGCAGTTTTCTCGAATAATTAATCGAATGAATACTCACGACTTCTGTGGCACAGGCTTGGTTGAGGGCTTGTTACTGGGAACGCTGCAGCGCTCTGCCAAAAGAAAGCACACGGAGATGTTGGAGCCGGGGTTTTTTGATTAAGCGCTGGCCAAGTGCTTGCAGCCTGGCACGGGCCATGGCATCGGCCTTTTCTTTTTCTGAGCCATTAGCGCTTGTTTTGTGACATGACTGATATCATTTATATACATGATGTCCATGGAGGTTTCTACTCACTTTGTCCATTGTATGCTGGTGTTACGTGTTGGGGGTCCTGAGAGAGAGAGAGAGAGAGAGAGAGAGAGAGAGAGAGAGAGAGAGAGAGAGAGAGAGAGAGAGAGAGAGAGATTATCACCTTATAGACCAAGCAAAGATTACAACCTCAACATTTCACACACACACACACACACACACACACACACACACACACACACACACACACACACACACACACACACACACACACACACACACACACACATAATTCCTACTGATTGCTTTAATTGATTTTTCACTAATACAATTAGAAGCATTACACAAATCACAAACGGTCGAGACAGCAGTGAAGAGATGACGATGTGGGCGGCACCATTAAGCCAGGATTTATAGAGTGAGCTTTATTATTAGCCGTGTCACCTGGGTCAACTTACGCCAATCAGACCATGTCCTATTACAAGGCAAATAGCAGGGGCTTTAGCACTGACAAAGAAGTATCATGGGATTTGAGTGGAACTTGAAAACACACACACACACACACACACACACACACACACGCACACACAGACACACACACACGCACACACAGACACACAATAGATGACATCCCAAAGACTTGGGCACAGGCACAACTGTGACACTTTGCAGCACCATGATTCATTTTAATAGCCCTATTATTTCATATTGGATTGTTATTATTAAAGAACAAGGATATTTCTCACAGGCACATAATTTTTTATTGAAAAATAAAAACCTACATTATATTCTAATAATCTGAGACTTGCAAAGACGCTGTATGTTTAACTTGAGTCCAAACAGTTCTAAACAGTATATAAAGTGATAACATATGCTCAGAATATAAATAATCAGTGACAGAGCAGTGCAATGCTGTTAGCACTATTAAGTTGGTTATTTTCCCATGACAGCATAAGGTAAAGAGTTTTATATTCCGGTACCACAACAGCAGCTTGTTAGCAATTACGCTGTTTTTCATGTCATAAATTTTTATCCATTTAGAGTTACATTAAATGTTGTGAAATGCATCGCTTTTATATATCATATAAAATGCATCGCTTTTATCAGCTATACACATATCATTCAAGACAAAAAAACGCAGTTTGATACTAAAGATTCCAGAACGCTTTGCCATGAAGGAAAACGCAACTTTTTTTCATTTTCTTTATTGTTTAAAAACACAGACACTGGAGACTCATTCTATCAATATTAATAAACATCCCCAAACCTCGCAAAGATGCTGTTATGAAAATGAATCGACACCTTCTGACCAATCAAATCCAAGAGTTCAAATGCATGGTGGTGTAAATGAGATTAAGAGATTTGTTTGTATTTTAAGATATCCAAAATATAAAAATAAATCTAAATTGACTTGTCATTGGTTTGTTAGGAGCTACAGTCGACAAGACGTTTCTTCCATAATGAACAGCAGACGAATGCTACGAATGCGGTCCACACAGCGGTAGATTCAACTCAGTGATGATGTCAACAAGAAGCAAAGCCAAAAGATCGTCTCAGTGGTAAAGCCCTGCTACAGCACAGCTCCTTCACCAATATTTCTGTCAGATTGTCCTAGTGACGTCGCTCTGGCCCCCAAGCCAGACGCCATCTCTGGACACTTCCCAGATGACATCACAGGCCAGAGAGAGACAGGCGGTAGTTATGACAACAGTCAAGGCTTCGACTGAAATAAAAACTTATTTCAACAAAAGAGTTCTCGAGCACTTCCTGTGTGAGAAAAGTGAACTGTCTTAATAATGCTTTACAAGTGTGTATTCTGGACAGCTCCAAAACTAGAAGACTTTCATTTGGTTCCAGCTGGAGAAAAGCCACCGAGAGAGGCAGCATTTCTGGGCAGCGTTTACAATCTCCTAAGATAAACAAGCTGGCCAAATTAGATGGCAGCTGGCCTTTGGGGTACTTTATTTTGGACAAATTTGAGGGTAGTATTGAATGTACCCTTCATGAAAGTCTAGTTCTATGAATGTTTTAACAAACAAACTGTCTCACTGATAGAGGAACTATTTACATGGAAAATAGAAATAACTTACAAGGTCAAAATAACTTGACAACAAGCCAATCAATCTAATGTTTCTTATTAGACAATTATAATACAATTTCTATAAAATTATTATTAAACTGTTTAACTTTTCAAACAAATTTTGTGAAATCAGATGAATTTCCCTTCTTTTAAACATTGATATCTTAACCATCCATTAAAACATTAACCATTTAAGTCAACGACTTACAATAAGGTTTGAATGGCAGACACACCATATAAACTAAGGTAAGGTGAGGTGAGTGAGGTGAGGTGAGGTGAGGTGAGGTGAGGTGAGGTAAGGTTAGGTGAGGTGAGGTGAGGTGAGGTAATGTAAGGTAAGGTAAGGTGAGGTGAGATAAGGTAAGGTAAGGTGAGGTAAGGTAAAGTGAGGTAAGGTAAGGTGAGGTGAGGTGAGGTATGATGAGGTAAGGTAAGGTAGGGTAATGTAAGGTAAGGTACTGAAAGGTAAAGTGAGGTAAGGTGAGGTGAGGTACGGTGAGGTTAGGTAAGGTGAGGTGAGGTAAGGTAATGTGAGGTGAGGTGAGGTGAGGTAGGGTAAGGTAAGGTGAGGTAAGGTGAGGTTAGGTAAGGTAATGTGAGGTGAGGTAAGGTGAGTTAATATTATGTAAGGTAAGGTAAGGTAAGGTGAGGTGAGGTGAGGTAAGATGAGGTTAGGTAGGATGAGGTAAGGTAAGGTGAGGTAATGTGAGGTGAGGTGAGGTAAGGTAAGGTGAGGTTAGGTAAGGTGAGGTGAGGTAAGGTAATGTGAGGTGAGGTAAGGTGAGTTAATATGAGGTAAGGTAAGGTAAGGTAAGGTGAGGTAAGGTGAGGTTAGGTAAGATGAGGTAAGGTGAGGTGAAGTGAGGTGAGGTAAGGTAAGGTGAGGTCAGGTAAGGTGAGGTAATATGAGGTGAGGTAAGGTAAGGTAAGGTAAGGTGAGGTTAGGTAAGGTGAGGTAATATGAGGTAAGGTAAAGTAAGGTGAGGTGAGGTGAGGTAAGGTGATATAAGGTGAGGTAAGGTACTTTATTGCCATTATATACAATATAATGAAATTTTCTGGCAACTCTCAGACAGCAACAAGGGCATCTAAACATAAATCATGAAGGAATTAAAATGTTAGAAGTAAAAAAAAAAAGAGGATTAAGAATAAATAGAGTACACTGTAAAAAATATGCATGCTGCCATCTTGACTACTAAACTAAGATTAATAGGGAAAAAATGTTGGTTATAATAAAAAATTAGATGTCACATGACAAGGGTTTATCTTTTTTAAAAACTTATCTAATCTGATTTGTACCAATCTGAATATGGCACATTTATTTTAATTCTAAGTAAACATTTTATATTTTAATTAATTACTTAATTAAAAGTAATCTAACTAAAACTAAGTTTGATCAACAACATTTCAGTCAACAAGCAGTGCTCTGAGTCAGTAATTTAAAAAAAAATTTAACCTGAATTTTGACATTTAGACATTAAAACCCTGATTGTAGTGGCACATTTCTCTTTCCATATATTTACACATGCCATAACGTAAGCGGTAACATGAACTTGTCTCTTATAGTGAACAGTAAATGTATAATTTGAAATAAATCCATGTTTCATCGCTGAACTTTTATGTAGCAGTAAATCACACAGAAACCATTTTTTAATGTGTGTATCAGTTCAACTTTTTACTTATTAGAACTAAAACTATAATAAATGTTATATATTTGAGGATTATAAATATCTTTTTCTAAGATAATGGTTTCTATAGCATATATAAAATAAAATGCTATAAAATACAGGAATAGAAATAATATTAATATTTGACATAAAAACATAAAAACGTGTGTGTGTGTGTGTGTGTGTGTGTGTGTGTGTGTGTGTGTGTGTGTGTGTGTGTGTGTAAAAATGTGTCACCTTGTTGGGAATGGGAAACTTGGTCTGTTCTGCTTTGCCCGGTGTGTGTATGGCAGTGAGGGGAGGAGGCCAGGAATGGGTCATTTCCTGTAAGGCAACAATGTTCATACAGGTTAACTTTCTTAATTACACACACACACACACACACACACACACACACACACACACACACACACACACACACACACACACACACACACACACACACACACACACACAGAGTTTGCATGTGTTAAATATCAACATCAGCATGACATATCTACAGAGATGAAGGCAGAAGAATCCTGTAATTACTGCTGCTCATAAGCAAATAGAAACTCATCCATATTCATGCGTGAGATGAAAAAGCATTGCTTATAATCAGCTCCTTAAGCTTCTGTGTAATTGTATGCTGCACGTTTCTGGCTCTCAAAGATTGTCTTTCATGTGGCCTTTTTTGATTGATTCCAGATTCTGTGCACATGTGTGTGTGCCCAGGTGTATGGTCTGATACAGCAACATGTCATACAGCATACTACAGAGAGTGGAGAAAAGCTTGAGTGTTTATGCATCAGTGTGTCGACTGAATTAGTCCTATCTGATTGAATGTGCATGTGTGCATATCACTGTGTGTGTGTGTGTGTTTGTGTGTGTGTAGGTGTGTGTGTAGCTGTGGGTAGCTGCCCTTAGGTTCAACTAAATGTGTGAGCCAGTTTTAAGCATTTGGAGCACATATTTTCCACTCTCTTATCCCCCAAGCTAGCCTGCACACACACACACACACACACACACACACACACACACACACACACACACACACACACACACACACACAGACAGACACACACACACACACAGACACACACACACACACACACAGACACACACACACACACACACACACACACACACACACACACACACACACACACACACACACACACACACAAAATACTTGTGAGGACCTTCTGTTGACATAAGATTTGTGTTTTTAAATCAAAACTGCACATTTTATATGAAAAACAAACAAACAAACAAACGAAACAACAACAAACGAGTTTTTATTATGGGGACCAGCCAAATGTCCCAACAAATAACTGGCACATTTAGTTCCCACCAAGATATAAACTTTACAACTACGTTCATTGCTGTTGTTATGTAAGATGCAATAGTCTATCTATCCATCCATCTATCCAACCATCAATCCATCCGACCAACCTACCCAACGCATCCATTTATCCATCCAACCATCCATCCATCCATCCATCCATCCATCCATCCATCTGACCAACCCACCCAATCAATCCAACCTTCTGTCCATCCATCCATCCATCTGATCAACCTACCAAACTCTATCCATCCATTCTTTTACCAATCCATCCACCCAACCCATCCATCCATCCATCCATCCATCCATCCATACCATCCATCCATCCATCCATCCATCCCATACATCCATGCATCCATCCATCCATCCATCCATCCATCCATCCATCCATCCAGCCCAGACAATCAATCCATCCAACCATCCATCCATCCAAGCAACCCACCCAACTCATCCTTTTATTCATCCAACCATCTATCTATCCATCCATCTCACCAACCCACCCAACCCATCCATCCGTCCCTTTCCCAATCCATCCATTCATCCAACCATCCATCCATTCAACACTAATCTTACAAATCTCTCAAATCCAAAATGCTTTAAGGACATACGTAAATCCACAAGTACGTAATTGTATTTTATAGTTTGTTTTTATAGAATTTCACACACGTCAAACGAGCATGTCAATTATTTATTTACTTTTCTAATATTGTCATAGTTTAGTAAGTTGTCTTTGCTTCCTTGATGTCATGAGAAGGTACTTTATAAAAAGACTTTCATATCAGATAATAATAATAATAATTGCTAGTGCAACAGCAAACACATGAATATATTACTATTAAATTTAAGTGAAAAAAATATTACGGTCCTTAATTTTAATTCAGTGTACAAACTGTGGTATGTAGTCACGAAAGAACCTTTCTTCTAGAAATTTCTTCTAATATAAAACATGATGATTATTACACTGGTGATACAAGCCACAGTAAATATCATCTCGTAGCTGCTCTCAGCAAAGCTGTTCTCTGTGATCATGCATCATTCTTGCCTAATGAAGTCATAAGCCTATGAATATCCCAGGTTACGCTGGAGTATTTTGGACTAACAATAGTGTATTCGAGGGGGGAAAAAACAAAAAACAGGCACATATTCATTCACTCAGATGAGCTGCAGTGGGGGTCCAGGCATTTTATTTATTTTTTATTTTTTTGTAAGCTTTGATTTGTAAATGAATCAGATTAAGAGTGTGGCCCTTCGAGCCAAACGCACTCATCCGAACACACACACACACACACACACACACACACACACACACACACACACACACACACACACACACACACACACACACACACACACACACTGCTTAATATCACTCCTCTCAGACAGCAAAACTTTGGATCCAAATATCTTTGTTTTTGTACTCAAAGACTTTCCACTCAAGTGGTGATACACAATGGAAATTTAGCGAAACCTACCGATCTTTAGTGAAAGATCCACCGAAATTGCCATTGTTTCATTTTGTTACTGTGTAATCTTACACAAATCTGGCAACAAATTCCACAAATCAATGTGTGTGACAAATATCGAAGCTTATCGAAGTTCATTGTTATTGTATAACCCACAGACTTCAACCTTCCCACTTGTATTTATTTTTTAATAAATTTATTCATTAAGCTTTGTTATTTGAGGACCCTATATTAAAGACGCCATTTGATGACATATTAGGGTTCAATAAATATCTTCATTCTTAAAATGTGCACTCAGAATAGGTATCATGATATTGTTGCAATTCTTATTTATTTTTTAACATAGCATAAGTGATGTTTCTGATTTAATGAGTCAGAACACGTGGTTGAACATGCGCCACATAATCTGACAAAAATACATGATCATTAATGTGGTGATGTTTTTTGTCAGGACACTTCGGCTTCTCTGGAACTGTGCCGTAATTCTCGTTGATATAAAGTAAGTGCAACTTGTACTCGGATGCACATTTCGCGTTCGGGAAGAAAAAAGTGACGACGACGACAACAAATACCAAACAATTGAGTCGATATGGTTGTGTTCTCTGTGTGCGTTTTTGACCATGGAAGATCCACTGAGCTTTGATAGAATCAAGTGAGTCTGAAACCAGACAAATGCTGCAGTCTTTTCATATCATTTCATATAACAGAACGGCCTGGAGTTTGTTTCGATCACAGCCAGTGTCCATGTCAACAGATGAACAACGAGACAACACACAAAATCCAGACCTAGAACCTAAACTTCTAACATGTAGAATTAATACTAATAAATTGTAAAAGTGGTTAATTCCATGCTCCATAATTTGTACATTTTTATTGCACATGATCACTGAAACTAATCGCATTAATAATGCATTATCATTATTACTCATTTTATATAACAGACCTCCGGTCATGTAGCAATAAACAAAAGGTTTTTATACTGTAAATGGTGAAATGGCTTTTCAAACAAGATCTTAATGAACTTAATTCATTAAATTGAATTAAAGTTATGTTATATGAGTTCTATGTTAAAAAAGAGGTATGATAAGGCCTTTTAAACAGTGTGTGAAGTGTTTCATTTGAGTGTGTATTTGTGCTCTGTCCCGAATGCCCTGAAGATGCACACACACATTTGTGATGCACGGTTTATCTATCAGCATGCATGACGATGAGGTGAGTCAGACAGCATGAATCCTTGAGCAGCTTAGAAATTTCTTGTAGAAAGACTTTTTTGATTCTATGACTGGTACAGAATGCTACTACAGTTTGGTTTAAAAAGCCTAGCTTGAAAAATACTTAAAATACTTAAAAAGAACAAAGCTCTGTGTGATCTTAAGGAAAAGTGGCAAGGCGGCTTAGTTGGGGAAGCTGGGGGTTCGATTCCTGCCTCCGCCCTGTGTGTGTGGAGTTTGTGTATTGCCCCATGCTTTGGGGGTTTCCTCCTGCTTCTCTGGTTTCTTACTCCAGACCAAAGCCATGTGTTGTAGACTGATTGACATTGCTAAATTTTCTGTAGTGTCTGAATGTGTGTGTGTGTGTATGTGTGTGTGTGTGTGTGTGTGTGTGTGTGTGAGTGTGTGTGTGTGTATGTGTGTGTTTTTGCGTGTGTGTGCTTGTGCCCTGCAATTAACGTTTTAAAGTTAATAAAACAAACAAACAAACAAACAAACAAAAAAATGCAAATAGCAAAGACTCCGTCGTGAAATATCGTCAGGAAACCTCCTGGTACAAGGCACTGACACTGGAGACTCAGAATTTGGCAAACTCCAAATTTTAATCAAACTCCGATGCTCCGGATCTTTTTAGCTGGATCACATTCCTAATATTGTTTCACAAGAGCCGAGTCGAGAACCCGGGTATTGCTGCGTGTTTATGACACGGTTGCTTCACACACTCTGTGATTCTTCCTAAACGTTGTTTTGTCCTCTTCCCCTCTGGCCTGATCAGTTGGAGTCACAAAGACAGGCTGAGATAAATGAGGTGCCGGGTCTTTCATACTGCCACCTCGGCGTTAATGCAAGCGATGAAGCATTACCTTTCATAAAAGCTGCGGATAATGCTACCGACGCTGAAACCTTACTGCCCGATATGATGAATCTGCAGCTATTCTGTTGGTCAGCACAGAAGCAAAGAAGCAAGCTAACACACACACACACACACACACACACACACACACACACACACACACACACACACACACACACACACACACAGAAAAATCAGCATGGTACCAGACACCTAATTATTTATACAGTGAATCAGATTCTCCTTGAGGTCATGTCTCCTTCCCCATCTCACACACTTCGAAGCACACAGTCAAACTCAGGGTCAGACTCTTGACATCCTCTGGAGCAGCTGAAGGTTAAAGGTTTCGCTCCAAAGCCAAAGTAAGCGAAGACGACAGTGAAATCCCTCAGTGCTACATGCTCACTGTGAGCAGCTCGGGGAATTTAACACACAGTCCTATGGTCAATGGTGCGAGTTCTTTAACCGCTCAGGATTATCAGGATAATTTATAACCTTCAAACTTAGAATCATGCTTATAAAGTGTGATTATCACAATGCTACAGCTAACGCAACACACCTGATCAATTTACAATAACATTTTGAATAAAAAACACACAATTTCTACTTCACCTTGCACACACGTCTTTCTGCAACTGTACTACTACAGTTACTGGTTCTTCTTCTACAGTTTCTGATACAACAGTTACTGCTACTTCTACTACTACTACAGTTACTGTACCACTACTACACCTACTGTTACTGCTACTTCTACTACTACAGTTACTACTACTACTGTTACTTTTACTACTACTACTACTACTACAACTACAACTACTACTACTACAGTTACCACTACTACACCTACTGTTACTGCTACTTCTACTACTGTTACTTTTACTACTACTACTACTACTACTACAACTACAACTACTACTACTACTACAGTTACCACTACTACACCTACTGTTACTGCTACTTCTACTACTGTTACTTTTACTACTACTTCTACTACTACAGTTTCTACTACAGTTACTACTACTACTGTTACTGTTACTACTACTAATACTACTACAGTTACTACTACTACTGTTACTTTTACTACTACTACTACAGTTACTACTACTACTGCTACTACTACTACTACTACTACAGTTACTACTACTACTACTACTACTGTTACTTCTACCACTACTACAGTTACTTCTACTACTATTACTACAGTTTTTACTATGATACATGTGCTACTATCAACACTATGAATATTCCTGCTGACTATTTGTCCTAGTGCTGCTTCCAACCCTGCTACTTCCAGGTCTATTCGTCCTGGTCCTTCTGTGTGTGTGTGTGTGTGTGTGTGTGTGTGTGTGTGTGTGTGTGTGTGTGTGTAAACAAAAAGACAGCGTGCATCAAGCGTTCACAATATCCATTATGAGGAGTCACAAAATGCTGCATTTAGCTACAGTACACTGTTCCTGTGCAATTACACATTATAACCTCTAGGATATAACTTTCACATTAACAATGCTAAAGCATTGTGCACATTCGCACAGTCGCTCTCAGTTCAGAAAGGTTGCGGGTTTTTTTTATCGAAACCCTCGGTTTGTACTGAATAATCTCGGTGCCTTTGTTTTTTCTTCTGTTTACTCATGTTTCTCTGGGTAAGATACAATCTTGTTCCTTTCTCTGTGTAGAGGTGATATCAATCTATAAACATTTTCTAGCCGTGATAAACTAGGCCCTGAGGGCTGGAACGCTACCGAACAGAAGAGTGAAAGAAAATGTCAGATAGGGGTGAAGAAAGCAGGTCAAGCCTCTTTCATCTGCTCCATTTTTAAAGCTAAGGCTAACCAGTGCAAAGCAGAGCCTTTGGATATGTTTGGAGTCTATTGTGTTGAAGGGGTGAAGATTTGACACTTCAAAACTCGGTCCAGCTAAAGTTACTATGGTAATAATAATAATAATAATAATAATAATAATAATAATAATAATAATAATAATAATGATAATACTTATTATCATTATTATTATTATTATTATTATTATTATTATTATTATTATCATCATCTAGAATCCTAAGTTTTAATTAGGAACTGTTGTTAAACCATGTTCATGTGATCTTCAAAATCCATATCCACTATTTTTTTTTTTCTTTAACATCTTTCTCTAACACAAATTCAGCTCTAAGTCCAACTTTTTGTATAAGCACCAGCATCGGAAAAAGAAATGCTCATGGGTTTACTGAAGAACCTTAAAAACACTGGACCTTGTTTATCAATCAATCAACAAAGGGATTTATTCGTAAATTGTTTTTTAAGCTAAAAAACAAAACAAAAAAAACCCTTTACTCCAGAATCCAGCTCTCAGAAATGTTAAAATCCTACAAGAGCTCCCGTGTTTGTGTTTGTGATCGGCTACAAATCCTATAGTGGATGTGAGTTACTACAATTGTCTATCCAGTTTAAGCTGTTGCTAAATCACTTGTTTATTTTAATCAGATGCACAAATTTAATAAAACCTTAATAGATTAAATGAAATTTATTATTATATAAACAATTAAAATGATCATAAAAAGTGTGTCATTTGACACGAACTAATAGAAATAACTAATCAGAGGATTTAAATAAATAATTCTCAATCGTAACCATATGAATCAGTTACAAAAGTATTGGCACCCTGTAAAAAGGTGGAAGAGTTCATCACTTTCAGGCTGCAATGGCTGAGCTGCACCACTGCTGGGGTCAAGCTTTCGCCATTTAGTCGTTTTGTCAATTTTAGCTCTGCCTGTTATGCAGTTTTGTAGTTGTGGTCACATGTAAATCAGCCGTGCAATTGATATTTATCAACCACTTATCTCCATGCGAGTATGAAGAAAAGCCTTGCTTGTGCTCCACATCTCTAATAACTGATACTTACTTTGACTTTTCCCAGGCTTAATATCATCATAGCCTTGATTACATGAGATGAAATGATCAATTTCTCACATCAAGGGCTAATTCTGAGACCATTCAGAGACCTCTCCTATTAAAAAAAGTGTCCGAGTCTCATGGCTTTGAGCGTGCAGTGCAATGTGATCGTGAGTCATAAGTGAGTCACGGCAAATGCTGCGTGCACTCTGACTGACAGACACACTCCAGGTTGCCTGGGAAACACCGCTTCACGGAAAAAGACATAAACTAAGATGCAGCAAACATAGTAACTCAATACCTATTCAGAGGACGAGATAAACTGATCTGCGTGCGAAATAGAAGAGTGCGAGCAGCTGCACTTTCTGTTCAATGACATTGCTAATGAGGAAACGAAATTAGCATCTAATTTTTTTCATTTAATAACTACCAAGCAGAAGAGAAGAAAATTTGTGCTGTAAATCCATGAAAAGTAATAACTTTCCAACAGACGCTTAAGTGTCACTGTGGCTAATGGTGAGAGAGGTGTGGAAAGCAGGTGCAATTATTCACTTACCCGCAAAATCTCCTCCACACAGCTGGAGTCATTGGGCAGACTGACCTGCATGAGGAAAAAAAAAAATCTCATTAAAATGGTCCAGGAAATGCAGGATATGGAAAACTACAAGAATATTAGCCGCATCTAACTTGTGCCACAACACACTGACTGTTTATCAGGTAACCTTACAATAGTTTTTACACTTTTATGAATGAATTATTATTATTTTTTAATCAACTATTATTTTTTTTAAATAATATATTCTTATAATTTGATATTTTTATTTTATTTTTATTTTATTTTAATTGATTACTTATGTGTAAATTTAAATTGTATCCACATTTAACTATTAAACATATAAATAAAAAAGAGATAAAATAAAAAAATAAAAATCTTTCTTTCAGTTCAAATCACAGTATAATTGTGCACTTGATGAATAAAAGATAACATAATTTCTGAGTACTCTTAGCAAACTTGGCCATTTCATGACCGCAACCTTACATAAAGCTAATATAAGCTAATATAAGCACGAACTGAAACTTTTCAAAAACAAAAGTTACAAATAGCAAAACCTTTGACAAGGATGGAATTTTCAGTCTTTCCCGTCTTTGCTTATGAGTTTCCTCTCATAAAATTGAAAGAATTCACTTTTTATTTTGAGACAGATCAGGCTGAAATTAGGCCGCTGTTCTGGCTTTTGCATTGCACACAGGCATGCTGGGAGCTAGATAATCACCAGCTTGCATCAGCCCATCATAAGGGAGAGAAATGTCAGCTAGTATACATGTTGCAATAGCTCACCAACACTTTTAAGCACACTGAGGGAAATAGTAATTAAACACTAAGAGGTGTCCGGTTGAGTAATGGCACACAGTTGGTCGCACATCAGGGACATAAGAATTGTTTAATAACTGTAACAGTACACTCTGTCTAGTTCTTTTTTCAGCTAGTCACTACACTACATTGTGAGCGTTTTGGCCGTATCACTACGCTGGCAAATGATAATTTCCAAAGCTTCCCCTTATTTGCTGAGCTGCTTCCTTTCTCCATTCTTGGTGCACACTTAGTGTGATCGAGCACACTTGAGATGAGCTAACCTGCTTGAGAGAGACACTCTTCTCTTGTGTGTAACTGGATGATGACATCAGTCCACTGCTGGCATGGAAACAAGCCAACATTTGCTCTAAAAAGTCAAACAGCCTGAGGGGGAAGCTGTCCAGTCTGTCCAGCTGCCGTTGTGCAATGTACTAAATCTGGTTTGTGCTAAGAAAAAACCATCCCACCCTCCATCAGACCAGGAGTTCCTCAGTTCCTTTTCTGTGTCAAAACAATGCTGTGTATAAAGATGGCTGAGAAAACCCTGAGAAGTCACTGGTCCCAATCACAACTGGCATCAATGTACATCCTGGGTGATCAGATAGCAATCGAACAGCGTGGGTTACAGGTGTAAGCAGGGTCAAATACAACTCAAATATCTGATCTGATAACCCAAAACTCAAACCCCTTATTTCTTTTACTAATAGTAACAGCTATCACCATGTAACAATGTAGCCCCCTAGCATAGAATGAAACAGAAATAAATGTTTAAAAAAGTAGCTTAGCTACAAATTATAGGGTAGTAACACTATGCTGGGTAGTTATAGATGTTAGCAGTAGCAAAAATATAGACAGCTAGCATAGTATGAAATATATTAGTAGTTAAATCTACCTGATATTACCAAATAGTAGATACCAGCAGCAGTAAATGATAGGCAGCTAGCATTTACTGATATCAGCAATTGATAATAGCAGAAGTCAAATATAGCCGGCTAACATTGTATAAAACAAAAATAACTGTCAGAAAAGGAACAAAGAAGTACCTTGGTACAAATAATACAAATAATAAGTTATATATAATAATACAGTAAGTACAATTAATAAGTTAAATCACCATGCGGGGTAGCTAACTAGTTAACTAGCTAACTAGCTAACTTTTTTTGTTTACTGATATTAGCAAGTAACTGATATTTAGCAGTAGCTGTAGCAAAATATAGCTAGCTAAAATAGTATGAAACATATTAGTATGTATTATTATCAGGTAACAGATGTGGGCAGAAGTAAATAATGACCAACTAGCATGTCATGTAGCATAATAGACTTTTTTAACTGATACTAACAAGTAACAGATGCTATCAGTAGCAAAATAAAGGCTAATAAACAAAAATTAATATCATGGTAGTAATAAGCTTAGGCAACCTAAAATATATGTGTTAAATGAATTAGACGACTAAGCTAGCTAGCTAAGAGACTAATTAGGGACAACTGTCTTTCTGACACTGCTAGAAACATTTATTTTCAGCTCATTTTTTTTCTTTTGTCTGGTTAAGAGTCAGACAAGAAAAAAAATGCTATTTTATTAAATATATCCTGTCCTGATGACAACACAAATATATATATATATACTTATAAATATACTTTTCTTATTATATCTACAATAATGTCTCCATCCTGTTAATGAACCCAATTTTTTTGAATAAATAAATAAATAAATAAATAAATAAATAAATAAATAAATTCCACAGCTAGCAAGGGCAAAGGGCGCATAGCAAATGCAGCAAGCTGGCAGACATAAACTTCCTGTTTTGTCAGGGCCGGCACATAATATCCTGTTCCCATAGAAACCTAATGTTCAGGCTGAGCCGCTCTAATCAGATGTTGCTCCTCCATTGTCCTTCTTTGCTCTGATATTAGGAGTGTGCTGGAGCGAGCCTATTGCTCTGACACTCCAGTTCATTCCGGAGTTACCTGTGGTGAACCCCATTTCGATTCCAGCCGAGACGCTAAAAGGCACTTTTTTTTGACGGCATGTGCCGAATGCAAAGCTTGCTTTATATCGCCGATGGGCTGACAGGAATGTCACAGATATAAAGAGGGGATTCGTGCATGCTGCTAAATTGTTTATGCTAGCATTTTTTTTGGGGGGGGGTGTTGGTGTTCTGGCATTACGCTTTGCTCTTATCCGAGTTCAAACAAAATAACCGAATATCATGCAAATGCTTCTGCGACATTTCCCGTATAGGGAATATGTTTTTTTTTTCTGGTGAAATAGACATAAGTAATACAACCAGCGGCCCAATTTCTTCCTCATCTTCCTCAGTGTTGTTGTGTAAAAAATGCCGGTTGTCCAGCTGAGACCTTATTTCTGCTGTATGGCAGGAATCCTCTACTTTCCTGCAGCTAGTGACTGATTGAATGGTTTTACGAATGATTTCTCACCGATAGTTGATGTCTCATGAGAATGAAAAAGCACTGCAGGTTGAAATGTTCTCGAGAAAGTAGGTATAGTTGAGTAAAAACAAACAAATAAAAAAAAAAACATTTTTGTCATTACAAATAATTATAAGTCCAAACAGTGCATAGTACATTTTTTTAAATAAGTAAGTAAATAAATAAAATATTCACAAACATATATATATATATATATATATATATATATATATATATGTGTGTGTGTGTGTGTGTGTGTGTGTGTGTGTGTGTGTGAATCTGTCTATATATCTATAGATAGACAGATTCAGTCGGTTCTAATCATGGCAAGCCACATTGCTGCATATTTTCCTTATATCAGTTTAACACCATGTCTCTTTCCAGGAAGTTAAAAAAAGGCTTTTAATTGACAGATGTAGGTATTGTGTCAGTGTCAGAGGTTTTTTGTGTCATGGCTGCAGAAACAGGGAAAAAGGTGCTTATCACTTCACTTCACAAAGAAATCACACCGTATAGACGTCACGTTCCTGTCCGGTGTGATACTGTGGTGGCATTTACTTTGGCTGGGATAGGATTTTTCTCTGGAATTAGCAGTATGTGGAATGGAACAGCAGATAAAATGCTTCCTTTTTTTAGAGGAAAAAAAATGAGCCATCATAGTGAAGAGTTGCACTTAGCACTTAGCTTGGTGTAAATTGTGCTTAAAAGTAGAAGAGTTGCATGACGAACAAACCCGCCCATCTGAGAAGGGACAGGAAGATGGAGAGAGGGAGATGGAAGAAGGACGGATGAGTCTACCTGTCTTACTGTCTGACAATAGACGGAGAATTGGTGTTGAAATGGGAGGGTTGGCATGATGGATGGCAGGAAAAAAAGGACGCGGCACAGTCGACAGTGACAGCTGGTGCAGCCCTATGAAGGGACTCGTGTCCTGATATAGATGAGTAGGCAGATGAGATGAGAGGAGAAAAGGAAGTTCTTCTGCTCTGCAGGAGTGTGTGTGTGTGTGTGTGTGTGTGTGTGTGTGTGTGTGTCTGTGTGTGTCTGTGTGTGTGTAGCAAGTCAATCTAAAAATGTGAAAAAGATGTGACAAGAAAACAGAGATAGACTCTATATACAGTACAGTATGAGGATCTGACCAAAAGCAGAAAGAATTATGAAAATTAAATCTCACATCAAAAAGAAAGAAAGTAATAAGGTGATGTTTGCTCTGCAATCTGACATGTATCTCCTTCTGAAGGACTGTCATGCATAATGCTGTCTTTGAACTATTGACAACGAGAAATAGACAAAGAGAACAACAGTGTGTATGTGTGTGTGTGTGTGCGAGAGAGAGAGAGAGAGAGAGAGAGAGAGAGAGAGAGAGAGAGAGAGAAAGGGAGAGACAGACAGAGAAGTGTTCAGGTCCATGCACTTTGCCCTTCTTCTACACACACCGTCATGCATGATTTAGACTGACTCAGCCAAGTCACGCTTGTTGAAAAAAAAACCCAAAAGAGATAGAGAGAGAGAGAGTAAATGTGCAGAAAATCCCAACTCTTCTACTTTCTGGGAAAAAAAAAAATCTGTAAAGAAATTCAGTATCGATCGCCGCCTGACACCGAATACTCGAATCCTGACTGTAGATGTGTTTGTAGATTTCTGCGATTCAGCTTAACGTTCACGTCACCAGCACACGACCTGAGAGCCACGAGCCATAAACGAAATACAATATTTATCTGCAGGATCTTCACACAGATGTGGTGAAAGCATTTCCGATAATTAAATTAAACCGCTGATGTGGAAAGTCAGCTTTTAATAATAAACAAACAAACAAACAAATAAATATTTCTACAGACCTGGTAAAAGGTCAGTTTTAACTCGTGTGGTGTTAAGGAACTTAGAACACGTCACGCTTCTAAAGCAATCTGCAGGGAAGCCAGTAAACGAATAAACAGCCAATAATATGAGTCTTCACGTAAACTGAAGTCAATGTGACAAACGGCAGGCTCGCACTTCCTGCTGCAGTCCGTATCGACGGCTCCGATTTGGGTTTTTTTTTCCCCCCCGACTTCGAATGATCATTGAGCTGCTTGGCAGACGAACTGGAGCTGAATTCAATCAGAAAAATAGAGATTGTCGTGTTGTTGAGTTACTCACTAAGATGCTTGTTGTTCCGGTGATTCATCAGCTTTTACTGAGATTTCCACGACCTTTGTAGAGATTGTGGATATTGAACAGTTTCATGCAGCTTTCTGCTTTAAAAATGTCCATGGTGTTTTTCACAAAAAATAAAATCACAAAAAAGATGTCGCTCACAAAAAATCCTTTATTTTGTCACATAGACATGACAGCACAGTGAAATACTTTTTTTGCGTATCCCAGTTTGAGAGGTTGGGGTCAGAGCACAGGGTCAGCCATGATACAGCACCCCTGGAGCAGAAAGGGTTAAGGGCCTTGCTCAAGGGCCCAACAGTGGCAGCTTGGCAGTGATCAACAATTCAGACCGATAACCGCTTGAGACACCACTGCCCCCACCAAATACCACAATACTGGGGTTCACAAAGAGTCTACAATGTCAGGATCTGATTAGGAAAATAGAAAATGTTGAACCCTTTTTACCAGCTCACTGGTGTTAATCGACTTATCAGACATTTTTAATCAGTATAAACAAAGTCATTCTTTTTTCGTCAGTCACAAATCTAATATAAAGAACTATACTTTCATATGAGCCTCATACTAACCAGTATCATGACAGCTGAATATTATACTAAAGTGTAAGGTAGATAGATAGATAGATAGATAGATAGATAGATAGATAGATAGATAGATAGATAGATAGATAGATAGATAGATAGATAGATAGATAGATAGATAGATAGATCAACTTTGGTGTAGAAAAAGTATTTTCTATATGTTCTGGATTATTAGCTTTAATATGGATTTTAATGTGAGTGAGTGAGTGAGTGAGTGTGTGTGTGTGTGTGTGTGTGTGTGTGTGTGTGTGTGTGTGTTTATGTGTATATGTAGTATCACTGGTGATGTGTAAATACTTGTGGGTTGGCATGAATTAACAGCATAGAGATGTTTTTAGATAAAAAACGAAATAAGAATAAAATAAAATAAATCTATAAAAGAAAAACGAGGGAAACAACCCTAGAATTTAAGTAATAAAACAGCAATTTTCACAAAAATATTAAAATAAACCACTTATGGTATAACAGCTAACGGTTCTAATTTGTTCTTAATGAGAAGAGTTACCAACACTCATCTATTGTTCAAAGCCTTTCTCCGAAATCATCAACTAAAACACAAAGGCGTTTTGTAATAATTCAATTTCATTGATGACTTGACTTCCACATGACTTACGTGTTTACTGACACGTTCAGCGTGACTGAGTTCTCGTGACATTTATAAGGAAACACACGACTGTAGAATATTGACATTGACCATTGAATTTCTGTCGTCAGCACGGTGCGCTCCTCACATTCCAGCAGAGCACTAAACATCTCCCTCCTGTAATTACACAGCAACGAGTCTCAGAGTCTGTGAGATTTACAGAGCCAATCATAACGCACCAAAACAAATCTACGTATAAAGTAAAACAAATAATTCATAGTTTTATAGAATGTCCACATTACCACACTATCACTACATTATACAGAATAACAGAAACACTTATTTTCCATTTTAATGAAGTGAGATGGAGTAAAAACAACCCCAGACATAGAGGACTATACAGTAAGAAGATCATATCCTACAGTACATGCTGCACAGCTGCCTCTGAATCCTCACTACGGCGTCTAGTGAGAGAAACAATCCCTTTTGTGTCCTGAAAAAGGGAAAAAAGAAAGAAGGAAGGAAGGAAGGAAGGAAAGAAGGAAAGAAAGGAATGAAGGAAAGGAATAAGGGAGGAAAGAAAGAAAAGATGAATGATAGAAAGGAAGGAAAGGAAGTAAAGAAGGAAGGAAGGAAGGAAGGAAGGAAGGAAGGAAGGAAGGAAGGAAGGAAGGAAGGAAGGAAGGAAGGAAGAAAGAAGAAAGGAAGGAAGGATGGAAGGAAGGAAGGAAGGAAGGAAGGAAGGAAAGAGAGAAAGAAAGAAAGAAAGAAGGAAGGATGGAAGGAAGGAAGGAAGGAAGGAAAGAATAAAGGAAAGAAGGAAAGAAAGGAATGAAGGAAAGGAATATGGGAGGAAAGAAAGAAAAGATGAAAGATAGAAAGGAAGGAAAGGAAGTAAAGAATGAAGGAAGGAAGGAAGGAAGGAAGGAAGGAAGGAAAGAAGGAAGGAAGGAAAGAAAGAAAGAAAGAAAGATGGAAGGAAGGAAGGAAGGAAGGAAGGAAGGAAGGAAGGAAGGAAGGAATAAAGGAAAGAAGGAAAGAAAGGAATGAAGGAAAGGAATATGGGAGGAAAGAAAGAAAAGATGAAAGATAGAAAGGAAGGAAGGAAGGAAAGAAGGAAGGAAGGAAAGAAAGAAAGAAAGAACGAAAGAAAGATGGAAGGAAGGAAGGAAGGAAGAAAGGAAGGAAGGAAGGAAGGAAGGAATTAAAGAAGAGAGGGAGAGAGGTCAGATAAAAAGTTGTACAGTGGGTTAGGAAGCAGAGATTGTAGAGAATTGAATATAAAAGCTAGCATTCAGTCCAGGACTCTATCATCTAAGCGTGACTCAGAGCAGAACAGAGTGTTCTTCAGACTCTGACTGATATCTGGGCCTTTGCTAGATTGACGCTGTGCAAACAATCCTCTAATGCTAACATGTCAAACTGCTGAAACTGAAAGTGACTCCAGTCTTTGTGCACAACAAGTACTGCTTTATTCCAAATACGATAGTAAAGTCACTAAGCCATGAACAGTACACTGCTGGACAGAAGAAGAACACGCGCTTGGGAAATCTTAACATCTGTCTTTTATCATTAACATCAGATACATCTCAGACAACCAAGCAGTGAAAGAATGGACTCTCTGTAGTGCTTTAAAGATGGAAGAGACTGTTCTATCAACATCACAGTCCTGCTGCTGCTCTGTACAGCCACCACCAATCTCTCCTTCCCAGAGCCTTAACCGCTAAGAGCAGAACTATCTAACACAAAACCTGACTGTATACCTTAGAGATGAGCTCTTACTTCTGAGAAGAGAAAGACAAAGACAAAGAAGAAGAAGAAATAGAAGAAGAAGAAGAAGAAGAAGAAGAAATAGAAGAAGAAGAAGAAGGTGGCTCAGGATGTAGAGGAGTCTAATTTAGGAAAACAGACAGAATGCAATGCCTGACCTGGAGGTAACATAACAGATGGGATGCTGGGAATCCAAAATTCTGTAGAAACACATAATAATTCTGAAATATGTCGTCCTTGTGAAGATCCCGAAAATGATTTAGAGCTTTTCATTAATCAAAAAACAAATAAGAACTGACCAGTAACATGGTCAAGAAAAGCCAGTGAGTGAATTTACAGCTCTGAAGCAGAAAATTGTGAACCAGAGACATCCTCATTCCAGAGAAAACAAAAAGAAATAAGGAAGGAAGGAAGGAAGGAAGGAAGGAAGGAAGTGAGAAAGAAAGAAGAAAGAAAGAAAGAAAGAAAAAAAGGTGGGAGAAGGAAAAAAGAAAGAAAGAAAGAAAGAAAGAAAGAAAGAAAGAAAGAAAGAAGGGTGGGAGAAAGAAAGAAAGAAAGAAAGAAAGAAAGAAAGAAAGAAAGAAAGAAAGAATGGTAGGAGAAAGAAAGAAAAGAAAAAGAAAGAAAGACAGAAAGAAAGAAAGAACAAATGGTGGGAGAAAGAAAGAAAGAAAGAAAGAAAGAAAGAAAGAAAGAAAGAAAGGTGGGAGAAAAAAGAAAAGAAAGAAAGTCAGAAAGAAAGACAGAACAAATGGTGGGAGAAAGAAAGAAAGAAAGAAAGAAAGAAAGAAAGAAAGAAAGAAAGAAAGAAAGAAAGAAGGAAAGAAAGAAAGAAAGAACGGAAGGAAGAGGGTGAAAGAAAGAAAGTAAAATGGGGTTAGAATTTGGTATAATTTGGGGAGAAACAGGTGGAGGAATAAAATATAGCCCTGAACTTTATTTAATTCCTACATGATGGATGCTGAGCAGTTGTATTGTGCGGTCAGATGAAGGGGACAGTGATGTTATGGACAGAGAGGTCTGTTAGGGGGGATATCAGAGCAGAGAAGTGCTGCTTTACTGATGAACACATTCATGTTAGTGTTTACTCTCAATACTCTTTACATGGTTGTGAGTACAAATCCCAAAACCACCAAAGCTGTGACTGCGGGCCCTTCAGCAAGGCCCTTAACCCTCAGATACCCAGATTTAGAAGTAAAATAAATGTAATAAATAAATGCTCACATAAGAGTTTCTATATAATGCCATGAATGTAAGCAGCTGTGTTAGTAAATTGAGTGCTGTACATTAACCACAGATAATTGAGTCATTTATCCCAAATGGCCACATGAATTAAATACTGTTCATTCTGATAGTATAAATATTATGAACATGTTGATAAAGGAGGATGTAAAATGCTGCACCCAAACTAGTCCTGTGCACACTAGATCTACCTTGAGTCATTATTCAAGGCTGGGAAATGGTTTTCTTACTGGTTCACATTATTCCTGTAAAAAATGTTTTTCTGCATCGAAAAAGCCAAAAGTGACAGAAAGAGAGCGAAATAAATGACCTTATAAGTCTGCAGCTAAAGGCGATTCTCCAGTCTTCCAGTCTTAGTGTTACCCAAGTGCTAGATTTTTGAGTGATCGTGTGTGTGTGTGTGTGTGTGTGTGTATGACCTGTGTATAAGGGCATCTCCTCCTGTCTCGTGCTCACTTGTACAATGTGCTATGTATTTCTAGTGTGCGAGGAAATGTGTGTGGATATGGAGTGTGTGTACAAGTGTGTGTAGATGTGGAGTGTGTGTAGAAGTGTGTGTGTAGAAGTGTGTGTAGATGTGGAGTGTGTGTAGAAATGTGTGTGTGTGTGTGTGTGCATGTTGAGTGTGTGTAGAAGTGTGTGTGGATGTGGAGTGTGTGTAGAAGTGTGTGTAGATGTGGAGTGTGTGTAGAAATGTGTGTGTGTGTGTGTGTGTGTGTGTGTGTGTGTGTGTGCATGTTGAGTGTGTGTAGAAGTGTGTGTGGATGTTGAGTGTGTAGAAGTGTGAGTGGACATTGAGAGTGTGTAGAATTGTGTGTGGGTGTTGAGTGTGTATGGATGTGGAGTATGTGTAGAAGTGTGTGTGGATGTTGAGTGTGTGTGGATGTGGAGTGTGTGCAGAAGTGTGTGTAGAAGTGTGTGTTTGGATGTTGAGTGTGTGTAGAAGTGTGTGTGGATGTTGACTGTGTGTAGAATTGTGTGTGGACGTTGACTGTGTGTAGAATTGTGTGTGGATGTTGACTGTGTGTAGAATTGTGTGTGGACGTTGACCGTGTGTAGAATTGTGTGTGGATGTTGAGTGTGTGGATGTGGAGTGTGTGTAGAAGTGTGTGTAGAAGTGTGTGTGGATGTTAAGTGTGTGTAGAAGTGTGTGTGGACGTGGAGTGTGTGTAGAAGTGTGTGTGTGGATGTGGAGTGTGTGTAGAAGTGTGTGTGAATGTGGAGTGTGTGTAGATGTTAAGTGTGTGTAGAAGTGTGTGTGGATGTGAAGTGTGTGTGTTTGAATGTGGAGTGTGTGTAGAAGTGTGTGTGGATGTTAAGTGTGTGTAGAAGTGTGTGTGGATATGGAGTGTGTGTAGAAGTGTGTGTGTGGATGTGGAGTGTGTGTAGAAGTGTGTGTGAATGTGGAGTGTGTGTAGATGTTAAGTGTGTGTAGAAGTGTGTGTGGATGTGGTGTGTGTGTGTGAATGTGGAGTGTGTGTAGAAGTGTGTGTAGATGTTAAGTGTGTGTAGAAGTGTGTGTGGATGTGGAGTGTGTGTGTGAATGTGGAGTGTGTGTAGAAGTGTGTGTGGATGTTAAGTGTTCAGAGAGTGGAGCGATTACCCAGCAGCCTCGTCAGATTCCCGCTCTCACGTCACCGTACAGTACGCAACGCAAGCAACAACACAACCAACGAGCGGCTGATTAGTCAGAGTGAATGGCCTTTCACACGTATTAGCAGGATCATTCCGCGTGCCGAGATGATGACTGAACACAACACACTCTTTTCTGAGTCATTTCATAATGACGAACGCAGCATTACTCCGCTTATGATTCGTTGTCGGATCGTGAAGGATGACGCCGCGGTTTTTGTTAATCATCGGGCTCTAAAAATGTCAGCGCTTCTGACAGCAATGCTAACGGATGATGATACAACTGGAACGGAATAATATGCTAATCAAAATCTCATTTGTGATATTACGCAAAACAATGCTAGGCAAATTATGATGAAATGATAAATTCCTATCCAGTCTGAAGAGTCAACAAATCCTGGCAGACGTATGAGTAAAATATAAAAAAAAAATAATAATAAAATAATGAAATAAAAAAACAGGGCTCAAGTCTCAGTATGCTACCACACACACACACACACACACACACACACACACACACATACACACACACTCTCACACACACACACACACACACACTGCTGCTTTTACGTCACTGCTGCTGCTCAGATGAACAAAGGAACCTAATTACCATGCAGAGCACGACATTGCTCAGATGCTAGCAGAAGCGTGACTGCAAAAGAGAGCGAGAGAGAGAGAGAGAGAGAGAGAGAGAGAGAGAGAGAGAGAGAGAGAGAGAGAGAGAGAGAGACGGTTCCTGGGGACATTTTCTGAATATTACCACGTGAGCGGTCCACACTGACACACTACCAAGCAATGAGACACCAAATCCCCACATAGCAGCCTATGGGATAATAATCTGTACTCGCTAATCACTTAGCATGATCAGCAAATGTGGCCAAAAGGCCAGGCGATGCCAGAAGCCTGAAATTAATCAGCTTGAGATAGAGCAAGAGAAAGTAAATGAGAGAAATTACCTCTCATCTCCTCTAAATCTACCTTTGTGTGTGGATAAAGTGGACAAAATGAATTGGCACCCAAAGTAATAGTCGGAATAAACCAGCAGGATTGGCAGTTATTTTGGGGTTTTATTTTTTTACATGCTAGCCCAAAAACAGAGCTGTGTTTTTTCTTCTTTGCTTCTTTCTCAGTGAGAAAACAAGTACACCGTGGTGCTCACACCCTTCTCATTAACCCTACCTGCCTTACCGTCTGCGGTCACATCCTACTGGGAAGTTCGCATTTACGAGTCGGTAACCACACACACACGGTTTCTTCTTTAAATCTACGTCTAGAAAATGAAAAACATAACACACATCAGGTGTGTTTTGCTATTTTTTTTTTTAAATCAATTTATGAAGCCGCTCTAGACTAATGTTTACATTCGATATCGTTATTGTATAGTATTTTGTGCGTTCGGCTAGCTTGTCTGAATGTAAAAGCATAGATGTAAAAACAAATTGCTACATACAGTAAATCAAACACATAATAACTGAAATTCGCTTCTGAGACGCACATATTGGATTTCGACAAATTTACCATCAACGAAACACACACACTCAATAACCCAATTAAACTTTCCTTTCTTTTTCTTTTCTTTTTTTCCAGAGTCTACTTTTGCATAAATTGATTCATTTTAATTCCAATTAATTGCTTTAAAACAAGATCTCAGTGACCATGGTTTACTTTTAGCTAGCACCTACAGGACTTCTTTATTCTGTTACCTCCTTCCCAATTTTCTCGTGAACCTTGATCACTTACTTTGCTGTTTTTCACACCACATTTCAGTAGAGTTTTTACCCCAGAGCTATTAGAGAACTGAACATCAAAAAACACCATCACTGAATGTTCAGAACTATTTGCACTACGCACACCCACGTTTACACTTTTCGTCGACTCCTACCTCTTATTTATTTATGCCCAACTACAAATCTGTACAGAAGACACTGAATGTGCAACACCTTAAAGTTATTTAAACCTAACTTTTGCTGTTACTAAACTTTACTGTAAACTTCACTGTTCACAGGCGCAAGATCTCGGCTGTCTGAGAGATTTATTGGATCACTTATCTTAACGTTTATATTGTCTTCATGTGTATATTTTTATTCTTTTTACTTTTTTTGTGCACTATAAGGTCTGACACTTAATTTCTTTGTACCCTGTCTATCTATCTATCTATCTATCTATCTATCTATCTATCTATCTATCTATCTATCTATCTATCTATCTATCTATCTATCTGTCTGTCTGTCTGTCTGTCTGTCTGTCTGTCTGTCTATCTATCTATCTATCTATCTATCTATCTATCTATCTATAAGGACCATTTCCACCTAAATAAAACACAATTCGAATCGAGTGGCTAAATGAACAGACAGAAAAAAAATGTAAACATTGCGCAATGTGAGAAATTTTTTTTTTTTTTTAATTAACAATTTTTTTACATTTATTTTTTGCTGTGTTCCATCTTCTCTTACTCTGACCTGGTAAAAGATACAGTATATGCATAGTCTATGTACCAGAATTATTTGAATACACCTTGAAGTTTTTAAGATATGTTCATTTTAAATCGAGCATATCTTTTTAAAATAGGCCTAGGGTTAAAGAGAAAGAAAGAAAGAAAGTTCTTAGCTCTGTGTTGTTTAATGTAGCACCATGTTCCTGGAGAAATGTTGTTTCATTTCATTGCGTACTGCTTCAGCTATATATAGTTCAAATGACAATAAAGCCTTTGAGTAAAGTAGGAGTAAATCAGACCACACTGGCAACCCAGACAACATAATCTCTACTTCACTGGGTTGTTCTGTAACACATGCATGTCTGAAAAAGTGTCATTTAATAGAGAAAAAAAAACAAGAATGATTTCTTATTATATTATTATAATAAGAATAAGTATATATATATATATATATAAAATAAGTGAATAAATACTCGAGTGGGTTTAATTAAACTTCACTTAGGTGGATAGGATAAAGAAAGACGTTTAGAACAGGTTAATACTTTGGATTAGGCCAAAGTGAGTCTGAAAGGCATTACATGTGTATGTGTGAGTTATTTGGAAAACGTCCAAACGTCTTAAATGTTCTGAAGTACCCTCGTTCACAGAGGTTATGAGGAAGGTTAATGATGTCTTAACACTTTTATTACAAAAGATTACTTCTGTGTAATGACTTGCTTAGTGGTTGAAGGTGTGTGTGTGTGTGTGTGTGTGTGTGTGTGTGTGTGTGTGTGTGTGTGTGTGTGTGTGTGTGTGTGTCGAGTGTGTGTGTGTGTAGTTCTGAGTGATTTGATATAAAAGGCTTAAATAAAAGACAGCAGGTTGCAGAAGAAATGTGAAATAAATTATTAATGCAGCAGTACTGTAAACAATTTTCCCTTCAAACAATTAACTATTAATTTTATTTCTTTTTAGAACTATTTTATATCATTTTATTTTATTGTATAAAATCTTTATGCGTATATACAGCTCCTGACAGTTCTAGCATCATCTAGCATTATTATCCCTGCCTTCATGCTGATCTCAGGTTACTTCCTGTGGAAATTTTAAGTTTCCTCCCAAATCCCATAAGAATAAGTTGCGATTTCTTTTGCTTTTGCTATGCATATGTGCCAATACTGCTTCCTATTTGATGCAACAGAAAATCAGAAATCTGCTGGTTTTACTGCTGTAACAAAAGTTTGTAACTTTAATAACTGCACTTTTGAGTCTAATTCTCTTGAGTGCTTCTCTTTCCTCTGGTCAAATTCCCATCTGCTGGCTAATTAAAAGTTGAACCTGTAAGTTTGGACTCCTGCGTTTCAGGCTGTCACTCATCCTCCTCTGACCTTCCTGCATTTCCACAGCTGCAGACATTTCAGCGAGATGCGTTAGAGGACACTGAGGTCATTTACACTTTACTCCTTCCAACTTTTTGCTTCTCAGCAGCACAATGCCGTTCCCTCTCCTATTTCATCAGAGGATCTTCTCCCTGGCCTGACCTCGTCCCCGTCCGCGCTACGTCTAATTAGCTAAAGCAGTATGTTTCGCATGCGCTGCAATTACGCGCCGGAAAACGTCGGCCTAAGTTCTCGCTCTTATCCTAATTATCTGTTACTAATTTAAATTTTGGCTGCGTTGCGGCTCGGGAACACTGTTAATGTAAGTGTTCCTGTCTTTCTGAGGGTAATTTGATTTAGAGCGCGTCCACAGTCTAATTAAATATGCTATTTATGCACAGTATGCAAGTTCTAGGCCGAGGCCCATCTGCGTTTCATCACTGCGAGAGTTTTACAGAGCAAAGGGGGGAGTTGTAGGATGGGATTTCAAGTGCAGAAAGGTTGTGTAACCTTTATCTTGTCTGAGAAGTCAACATATGCTGAAGCTGCTTATGCCGAGACCATTCTTTAAAGGAGATCTCATTTCACCCAAGCGCCTTTACTCACACACATTGCACACATACTGTACTGTAGCATAGCACATTTACACTACAACATTATGCAGAATTTATATTATCGAAGCTGTCTTGCTTTGTCAAGGCTTGTGCTAATATTGTTTTAGATCACAAGACTTGCTTAACATATTCTCCTGAATTACCCCATCACAGTTTTTTTTTATTTTATTTTACTTTATTTAAATGACATGTTTATTTGGACCCGTTCCTCACAGTGAAGCATTTTTACTGTAAATAAACCTTGGCAGGATCTCATTTAGGTACATAACACATCCTCAGCTCTGTGGCGCTGTATAATATGAATAATTGTTCGTTAACTTTTCAGCGTAGATAAATGATATGATGAGATGTTCATTTGCAGTGTTATAGCCGTCCCAGTTACTTCAGACCCATTAAACATTGAGACTGGCACTGACTGGTACAGTGTCTACACTGCATTAGCATCGTACATAATAAATATTGCAAGATATTCAAAGCACTGGAGGTGTTGATTAAGTTTCTATAACAAAAGGTTTTAATTGTAGTCCCATTTGTAAGATATACTAAAGCAATTGTGTTTGAAAGAAAAGAAGAATAATGATGAGGTTTTCTCATACAGAGCCATCATTTTGAAAATATGCCATCATACTGTAGATTTGCCATCGACTAGGAAATGGTTTATACATCCAGTGAGAAAATAAAAACATTAATTATAACCATTTGAATCACTCAGTTTGAATCACTTGAGTTTGAATCGATTGGGTTTTAATCACACATCTTAGATTTACCTAAGTTTGAATGATTTCAGTTTGAATCACTCAAGACTGGATCACATGTGTTTGAATCACTCACGTTTGAATCATTCGAATTTTAATCACTCGAGTATAAGTTCAAACTGCTTTCAGTAGTTATAACCATTTGAATCACTCAAGTTTGAATCACTCAAGTACAAATGACTTGAGTTTGAATCACTCAAGTCTAGCTCACCTGAGTTTGAATCATTTCAGAGTGAATCACTTGAGACTGAATCACTCTTGTTTAAATAACTTGAGTTTAAAGTTTGAATCACTCAAATTTTTATTCATTCTAAGTCTAAACTTCTTTCATGCCCAGGATTCCATCGACTTGCATCCGAAATGGTTTATACATCCAGTGTATAGTGCAAGTGTGTCGTGTATTGTAGAGTATAGTGTCATTTGGGACCCAATTTATGTGAGGTGACAAAATGCAGCCTACAATAAACTAAAAACTATTGTTCTATAATATTCTGTCCTGACTGGTTTAAGGCAAACATTATACTTTGTCTATTTATTCTGAACTAAAATAAAACAAGGACTTTTGTCATAGTACTGAAAGAAAGTTTTCCTTTTATGCCCTTTGTTTTCAATGTTAAATATACTATAGTTGTCCCCAAAAATAGCTTTATGGAAGAGGTATAATTAGACAGTGTACATTTTTCTTGTCCGGTTAGACTCACCAGTCTTTTTCAAGGAAATCAAATTGAGCACTGAGACATATTTAGCTGTAGAAGACTGCATTGAAAAAAGAAAGGAAAAAAAGAAAAAAATACGCTTCAGTCAAGCGAACTAAAGGTATAATTTGCTTTTACTTGATCATGGTCAATAATGTCAATGGAAAACGTAGTATATAAATTAATGTGATAAACAGTAGTGTGTATAGGAAGAGAGGGATGAGTGACTTTTTAATCCAAATATCAACAACAAGATTATAAATAGAGCTTTTGTTATGGGAAAGAGATTGCAAGCTTTATGACCAAACCAACCTCTGTAGTAATTTCCAAGTAGCAAAAACACTGAATGATGAGAAATAAAACACTAAATAAGACCCAGGCCCATCATATACAGTACAGTTACCCTGGGTGTGTTTTGCCAACCAATCCTGCCCCGTTATCATCAAACACTATACATACAACCCAAAATCTGATAGGACTTCACATGAATCTAACATTCCAACATCATTAATGCAGGAATTGTTAAATAGTTACATTATTTAAATATTTAAAGTATACTGACTTCAGTATACTTTATTAATGAGATAATTGCAGTAAACAAAGAAAAACAACAACAACAACAACAACAACAAAACAATTTGACAATTTTGGACAAAAGCATTCCATCATCCAAGCAAGCAAACTGCTTCTGATGGCAGCCGTTTTTAACTCGTTTTTGTAAACGAGAGCAAATCATCAAGACGTTACCAGAAAATGCTCACTCGATGCATGAGGAGATATGAGACACTCTGCTCCATTAAAAAGCTTCTAAAATTGTTTTGACAATGCTGTTGTTTATGTATCATGAGTCTGAATCACTTGTACTTGAATCACTCTAGGTTGAATCACTTAAGTCTGAATCACTTGAGTCTGAATCACTTGAGTTTGAATCTATTACGTTTCAATCACTTGAGATTGAATCACTTAAGTTTGAATCATTCAAGTTTGAAACGCTCAAATTCAGATCACTTGAGTCTGAATCACTTGAGTTCAAATCCCTCGAGTTTGAATCACTCTAGGTTGAATAGATTGATTTTGAAACACTTAAATTCAGATTACTTGAGTTTGAATCACTCCACATTCAGGTGCTCAAGTTTGAAACACTCTGGTTCAGATCACTTGAATCTAAAAGACCTCAGTTCAAATCACTTGAGTTTAAATGTACTTGAATCACTTACATTTGAATTACTCATGTTTGAATCACTCGAGTTCACATTCAAACACGCCCAGGATTCAAAGAAAGATATCCATGCTCTCTGAACGGGGGTATCTCTGTCGCTGTCATTCACAGCAACTGTCAATCACAGCATCATAGCCAATCATGGGCGTCTTTGCGGTCATGTATGCAGAAGATTGGCAGATATCGCTTTCCTCCAAAATGCAACGCCCTGTGACGCTGCATGAGCAGTCAAAAGAGATGCTTGTGTGCATGGTTGCTAGCTGTTATATGGTGGGAATAGCTAGCTTGAGATGGGTGGGATTTATTAACTAATTAGGGAGAAATTGGGTGCCATGTTATGATATTTCTGTGAGATGTATGAAACATTCTAGCATATAAACGGATATTGTCAATTCGTCCTAGTATACAGGTCTCTCTCCACTGAGCGGCCTGGGAGCCTTGCCAAGATGGCTGTCAGGTGGACAGAAGTTAATAGAAGGACTTTAATATTCCTTTGACCCCAAACGTAATCTATTACTGTGTTACGGTGTAACACAAATGTAAACTTTAAAGCTCCAGTGAGTCATAGGAGAAACAGAACAGAGATTAATCTGCTTTATACGGCTCACGAGTGCTTATCTGAAATTCAGTCAGTCTCCATTTGATGACCTTTGCATGTAGTGTAATTTAACATTTTCCTGCAGGTTCTTAGCTCAGCGGTGAACGATCTGTACTATTGACCATAAGCTTGTGCTTTTAAATGCCACTGTTGGGCCCTGGAGCTGCAGGTTTGGATTGCATTCTGCTTTGCTTTGAATAAAGAACATCTGCTATATAAGAAAACGTCTCTCTTCTCAGTATTTACTCCAGGATTCTGTTCTCTAGGAAACTTAAGACACAACCTTGGAGATTTTGTATATGGGTATAATGGATGAGTCTAGGCTTCATTAACCCTGAAACATAATCAGTCAATTCCATAATACAAAAAGATGTCAGTGTTTTTGTTCTTTGTCATTTATTTCAGAGGACAAATACAGACAGCATAAACTCCATATGGAGAAACGACTCAGATCTGATTTTAAATAAGCAAGTTTTGATATTCAATAAAATAAAATCATATGATTTAATCAGGAAGAATATCTACAGCATCTTTAGGAAATATTTAATACGATCAGAGACACGGTGAATCCGGAGAACTCTGGATTTCATTTTGATATCAATTCTATATTTAATAAGATGAAACAATCTTCTTTGGTAATATATTATTAGCCTGACACTGTAAAACACCAGTGTAACACTAGCAAAAATAGTTACAGTACAAAGCACCGGCTTTATATTAAACAGACTCAGGTCAAACAAAACGAAAGGACAAGCTGGGAGTCAGACAGGAAACAAAAAGAGATTCATATGATAAATAAGCAGACACTAACCAGAGCAAAGCAAATCAAAGCTATTCACACTGTGCACTGTAGCGTCATGGCACGTGTCAAGCCCTCTTTCGGCTCCGTTTTAAAACTAATTTCACATCAGTGTTGTTTTTCACTTGTGTGCATGAGTAAATCCAAAATCGTAATAAAAAGTCGCTTAATTCACAAAGCCCCACACACCTTTTGTACTCCGTGTGATTTCATGTAAATTTGCCTACTCGTGACTGATAATCGAATGCTGGAGTTGTTTTAAACAGCCGTGGGGGAGTGAGGAAGCTTTTATTTTGTCTCGTGTGTCAAATTGTCTTTATTTTATGTATTCCAGGTTGTTAAGGAGTTGGGGTCAGTGTAGAGGGTTAGGAATGATATACTGCCCCAGGAGGAGAGAGGGTTAAGGGCCTTGCTCAAGAGCCCAACAGTGGCAGCTTGGCAGTGCTGGGGCTTGAACACCTGACCTTCTTAATAGAAACCAAGACCTTAAAGGTTGAGCCACCAATCAATAAAGTAATAGCTTGATGTAATGCTTGACGTAATGAATTACGTGATCCGTGACGTGATGCTTAAGTTATGAGTCAGGAATTTGTATGGTTGCTGACTGACTGCTGGAGAAAAGACTTTAAACTTGTTCTGGGTGCTTGCGATCGGTCATGTGTATGTAAGCTTGCGATCGGTCATGTGTATGTAAGCTTGCGATCGGTCATATGTATGTAAGCTTGCGATCGGTCATGTGTATGTAAGCTTGCGATCGGTCATGTGTATGCAAGTCCATGTAAGACAGAGGTGTGACAAGTTCTCACCTATACACCAACAGACGCAGTTCTTTTAATGAATTGTAGACATCACGGATATCAGGATATCTTTTTATATATTTTATCTTTTATTTATTTATTTATTTATTTATTTATTTATTTATTTATTTATTTATTTATTTATTTATCTTTTTTAAGTGTTAAATGTATTTATTGTTTAAATATTAGAAAAGAAGCATAATTAAACCCACTTAATAATATGTTTTACAATAATGCTATACTACAGTTTTGCTGGAAGTTTCTTAATGAAATAAAATATCATATTGTCTATTATATATCGTAGAAATGTCTTGGTGATACAATGCTTTATTTGTCATATTATCCACACTTAATGGATTATTTTAAACAAACAAACAAACAAATGCTAATAAAAAGATCAAATAGAATTAAAGAAAAAAAATATCTATAGTTTACGTCTGTTCTCCAACGTCATTTGATCCCCTGTTAAAATTCATTCCAATCAATATTCGAAACAGCTGAACTGTTCATGTCATTCATCGTCTTCGTGTCCTGTTCCACTGAATTGCTCTTACACCGGTCACTTACCCACAATTGTCCACTCACTGTATAAAACAGTGTGAGCCAAATAAATATGTTTTATCGGGCGGCGCGACAGGACGCGACAGGACGCGAGGCCAAGATAAGCCTCGGTGTACAGGAAAGCTACGACTAAAACAACAAATTTTACCACAAAACAATGTCAGCTCGTCATAAATCAGAAAGAAAAGGCACAGCCTTATGGGACCTGACTGGTCAGCACTTGAACTTTGGCTCATTTTAACCTTAAACATGTTCTGACTTTCACAATGTTATAGAAATAGAAAAATGGAGTTTGCGTGTGGAACGTTCTGGGCTGCTGACAGATCTATGGATTATTGTTACAGTTACATTTACAGCATTTAGCAGACACCATTTTACATCTCAGTTTATACAACTGAGGGCCTTGTTCAGGGGCCCAGCAGATTGGTGGACCTGTGATTCAACTCACAACCTTCCGATTGGCAGACCAACACCCTAACCAATAGGCTACCACATCCCTTATCCATTGTTAACTACACTGTTGAGGGAATTAATTTTAATAAAAGAACGCGGCTTTCTATATTACAAATTACAAACTAATTACTGAAATTACTGGAAGCACTTAATCGGGTGTTCATTAAAAATTAGTCATTGTGTAATTCAAAAGAGCTCAGTACAGAAGCTTTGTTATTCTGCTTATACCACAGCGTTTACAAGGTCTCATTTATCGTGTCACATTTTTAACGGTATATTTAATGTTGGAAAACATCTGTAAAACAATTTATTTACACTTAGGCGAATAAGTTGTCAATCACGGTCTGTCTAATAAAGAAGCTTGTCATATTAAAGACTGACTGACTTAATAACAACATGTTTTGAATTGATTTTTTTATTTAAGATATGCATGGGATATACCAATAATATACTATTACTATAACAGCATATAACATAGAATTAATGCATGTCTGTAAACCTACAGCCTGAGCTGCTGTTATAAAAAAAAACCCTGAATATTCAACATTATATTATATTATATTATATTATATTATACAACAATTAGTTCCAGGGGGGGCACGGTGGCTTAGTGGTTAGCACGTTTGCCTCACACCTCCAGGGTTGGGGGTTCGATTCCCGCCTCCGCCTTGTGTGTGTGGAGTTTACATGTTCTCCCCGTGCCTCAGGGGTTTCCTCCGGGTACTCCGGTTTCCTCCCCCGGTCTAAAGACATGCATGGTAGGTTGATTGGCATCTCTGGAATATTGTCTGTAGAGTGTGAGTGTGTGAGTGAATGAGTGTGTGTGTGTCCTGCGATGGGTTGGCACTCCGTCCAGGGTGTATCCTGCCTCGATGCCCAAAGACACCTGAGATAGGCACAGGCTCCCCGTGACCCGAGAAGTTCGGATAAGCGGTAGAAAATGAATGAATGAATTAGTTCCTGGTGCAATAATGTGATTGGTCAAGAAATTAGCTTAAATATAGTATCACCTCTATTTCCCTAAAAAAAATATCCACTTTCTTAAACGGTTTCTATATTAGATTTAGCGACATCACCGGAATATATCGTTTGATATAAAAAGAAAAATGAGATGAAATTAAAAAGGACGAAAGGTTTTCACCAGAAGTACCTTTAACAGGAATGTACAAAACATTGTGAGCTAGCTAGTCAGTTAGCCACCATGCTATATAGTGAGTGTGGCTTCGAGATCTGTCGAGATCTATTTCCTCAAGCAAAAACAAACTGAACAATAGGTTACATTGTCTGAAATGTCAGTATTAATTAACTTTACAGAGCTGTTGTTAAACGGCTTTGAAAAGGAGTATCGCCATCGCGATGAGCTGTGATGCTGTCATTCGGTACAACGGCATTCTGGGCCGTGCGGTCTGTACAAAATATACTGTAACATGAAGTTACATACAATTGTGAGAACTATTGCTTGCTAATCATGAATTTCTAAACAGAATACACGGAACGCGTCTCATTTCCTAGATTGATCAATTAACACTGAATAATCCATTCACTGACACTCAGATCTCAAATCTATGGACTGTGACAGTCATACACGATGCCACTGTGCTAGTGCTAGTGCTAACCTCTGCCGCAGTCACAGTGAAAGGTGCGAGTTACACCGAAAAAAAGAAGAAAAACACCTCCCGCTGTCAGGTGTTACAGAGAATACTAATGACTTAAGCAAGATTGAAAAGCTGTTTTTCGTATGTACCGTAATCACTTGCACACGTTCAGGCAAATACATATACATATATATTAGATCCAAAGCCTAGCGCGCTAACAAGGCCCGGATTTAAAGACGGAACAGATTTTCCAGGCCACTCGCACATCAGAACATGTGACAGAACTCAAGATGTAAATGGGAAGTTTTACATTTGCAATAACAGATGGTCTCGGAGCTGTATACCGATAAACAGCGTCCCAAATGGCCAAATCCATGCGGACGATTTACAGCCCTTATGCTCAACTCTCACAAGACTGTGTGTCATTTTCCTGTACGGCATCATGTGAGATTTCTCATTGCACTCACATGGCTTTTATGACACTCCATCCGTCTTAAGGGTGATGTATACAATCAATATTGCCTCACACGGACACTAATGAATTTCACGACTCACTTTAAAGATAAAGATGTGAAGGTTGAGGTTAGGGACAGGGCTAGTGTTTGTAGGTGAAGTTTTAGGATGCGCCAAGAAAAGCTAACCTCACCTCATTACTTTAATTTGTGTGAGTGGATCACAAAAAACTTTCTTATATAAAAAATAAAAAAATAAAATAAAATAAATCCCCAGAGATAAAAAAAAAACTATGAATCTTTTTAGGATGTGTTTTTTTTCCCTTTAAACAACCTATTATTTTTTATTAATATCACATTCCTATGAATAAGTTTAATCAATGAGACCTGAGAACTGATGTGTATTATGTGACCACAATTAACACTGTGTCTTCATTTAAATCGACTATACGGCCATCCACCTCATCACAGATCCAGAACATGAACCGGAAACAGAGATTTCCCAAACAGATATTTGACATTATTTTTGAAATAATATATTCTTGGATACATGCGTTTTCTCGGGATGACGGAATAATAACCTGATTCAGACTTCGGGAGCAGACCTCATGTCTTGCGTGAACTGACGTGCCACTCTGAGTCACAGCGGGCTGCGTGGATTTGACAGCGAGCATGATGAGGGATGTGGAAAGTTAGCAGCTATGACAGATATGTTGCGTGAGGGTCTGTGGCATTATACCTACACAGCCAGAGCCTCAGGCACAGACTGCCAAGACGACTAGACGAGATCCGACTGTAATTTGAAAAGTACAGTACGGACACGTGAAGGGTTTCGAAGCATTTGCAGTATTACACACACACACACACACACACACACACACACACACACACACACACACACACACACACACACACACAAAGAAATATGGTTGTAGGGTCTGTGTAATATTATTTCCTCATATAAAACTCAACAGATACTGTAACATTTGTTTCAGTGTTTAAAAAAATAATTAATCCCTTTATTTAAATAGATGATGAATAATTTTGCATTGTCTGCTTACAGAATGATAATTTGCTTCTTTTCTTTTTTGCGTGTGTATCTCCATTTCACTGCTTAATTCAAATTTCCAAATTTATCATCTAATAAAAAAGAACCCCTGTTTTTTTTCACGTGACAAAACAAATGAAATTGATCACATTAAAAGACCAGTAATGTTACTAAATAATATTGAGTATTTTTTTCTTGAAGGAAACTCACTGGTTTTTTTTATTTTTATTTCTACCTCATTTCTAAAACACCACCCCCCCCCCACCCC
The DNA here is from genome assembly GCF_022655615.1 of Tachysurus fulvidraco. NCBI lineage: Eukaryota > Metazoa > Chordata > Actinopteri > Siluriformes > Bagridae > Tachysurus > Tachysurus fulvidraco. The sequence continues at coordinate 5,647,019 of NC_062534.1, forward strand.
CACCCCCACCCGTGACAAATACAGGCGACGGGTGACAATTTGAAAAAAAAAGAAAAAAAAACACGCATATTGTCTTGTTAACAATGTGTGTGTTGAACTTTAACACACTTATGCTTGCTCCTTCCTTAAAAGTTACAATTGTCTAACTCTTTTATATGGATGCTGCCGTAAACACGAAGCGGTAGCACGATACTGTTATACATCTCTGCAGTTAAGTGCAGGATCACAGCATTAACCATAAAACCTGCGAGATGAAAAGAGATAAAGAAAGAAATACTGACTTTACACTACAACAACAGCAATCACTAAATGTCCATGAGCTCCTTGGTGGAGGCATCATTTAGTAGCCATTCGGCACACAGAAAATATTATTACAGCAACGAATCTAATTTCACCATAGCCAGAGCTGCCGGAGCAGGTTTATTGCCCTACATGTGGTCGGTGCGTGTACCGTGCCAGCCAGGGACTCCTCGTGCCCTTGTGTGGTTCTCTGTTTGTGCTGAACTGTAATTACTTTACATGAGTTCTGGTGTGAAGGTGAGCTGAGTGGGCTGAGCTGCTGTAAAGGGGCTTCCAGAGGTCTGAGGACTGAGTGTGTGTGAGTCTTTGTGTTACTTTTTCCCATATTTCTTATGAATAAGCGCTATTAAAGGACTTCTGAGGTACAGGAGGTGCATTAAGGGGCATTGACATTTCTCATTTCTTTTCTTCAAATGTGAGTTCCATTTTCAGATGTGTTTTAAACCATTTCTTTGACCAAGTATAGAGTTATTTGGTGCTCACTGATACTGAAATAGTAACCTACTCATTATGAAACAATCAGATTCTCTCTCTCTCTCTCTCTCTCTCTCTCTCTCTCTCTCTCTCTCTCTCTCTCTCTCTCTCTCTCTCTCGACCTCTTCCACTCTCTGGACCTGCCTGATTCATCCTGATACTTCTGGTTAGAGTTCTCATCATTTGGAGGCCTGAAGATGACTCCACATGAACCAGCTGGAGATACATGACCTTGCTGCACAGTGTCACTTAGAAACCATGCCTTTGTTCTGCAGTGGATAGAAACGGGTTTGTACTCAAGTCCAAATCTCCATCAATTTATTATTTTTTTATTTGCATTTACGGCATTTGGCGAACGCCTTTATCCAGAGCCACGTACAAAAGTCACATCAACACTGTTCACTAGGTTACACATTTAGTATACAAAGAGTGACTCGGCGGTTCGGACATCTAGAGGAAGTTCATTCCACCACCTCGGTGCCAGAACAGAAAAGAGTCTCGATGTATAGCGACCTCTTACCGACCTGAGAGATGGAGGGACCAGTTGAGCATATTGTAAACAGAGATAAAGCAAGGGACACTCTCCCGCTGTCACCCAGAGCAGGACGGGTTCTCTTTCTAGTCTGGTTCCTCTGAAGGTTTCTCCTCATATCGTCTCAGGGAGTTTTCTGGCTTGCTTGTTAATTAAAAAAGTGTATCGTTTATGTCCTGAATTTCTGTAATGTTTCTGCAAAGCTACTTTGTGCTTTGTGCGTTGTCCATTCAACTTGAATTTAAAAGCAAATCCGTGCTACACTGCTAATTACCCACTTAATGAAGAAATATCTAAAGAGAACTTGACAAAATTGGACACTATTTGCACTGATGCCACTGACGCAAACCCGGAGTGACTCGTACACTATGTTTCCATGCACACGCATCCAAATCTTGTACTGTAGCACAGTTCCTCTCCCTGAGTCTGAGCGTCCTATTTTCTGCGACTTTGCCATTTATTAAGTCCACGATGCTACACGGCTCGACCGCGCATGCGATCGGAGCCAGTGTTAAGTTCTGCTGCTGGAGCGAGTATCCGTTACACTGGAAGTGACACTAACGCTCAAGCCTATAGCCTGCTATCTGCGCATGGGCAGATAAGAATTTGATTTAACACCCAATTAAAAGGCGTCATTGAAAAATTACTTCAAATAAGCCTTTTATTTTCTTTAATCAGTCTTCGATTCAAGTCTTACCCAGACCTGCTCAAGCACGAATCGCAGACTCATGAATTTTGATTAAAAAAAATCTAAGCTTCCTTCTTGCCTCCAATTTTTTTCCCCTTTTTTTTTTTTTAGTTACAGGATTTGATAGAAATTTAATAAATCTATGAGCTCCTGCCAGCTCAATTTATCATCCCTTTTCCACCAGACTGGGTCATTATGCCCGCGCGGCAAATTACGTGGAAGCCAGCTAACCAAAACTTCACCGAGCGAGATTGAAGAAGAGCCGTAATCACTACCGCTGAACCGTATAATTGCAACAGAATCCGAGCGGCCGAGACATTAGCCTATGCTTTAATGCAGGACTTCCTCGTCAGGAACATTCTCATGAAGATGCTTCAGATGAGGGAGGAGGATTTCTGTTTGTTCTTCTCGCCTGCGTTTTTCTTTCTTTATCAGCGCACGGTTACACACCGAACAAATGGATACAGCGGCAGCATCGCTGTGGCAGCTATTACACATTCCTCAGGTTTTGTTATTTATGAACCTTCACTTCACAGGGAATGAGAGGCGTATAATAACGCTGTTCACAACCGTGGCTGGGAAATGATATCATATTGTTATTGGCATAAATTGGGTCACAAAACACGTTTCAGAGATATCAGCAGTGTCTTAGTATTTTTTTATAAAACAACAAACAAAATGAAAACTAAAAACTGATCTGTTAAGAATTTGGACCGAAGCTATAAAAATCTTTTTAATATTTATTTGTTCTTGTAAATGTTCCACATCACTGAATTTTTGGATTTTGTTTGTTTACTAAACAAGATACTGCTATATATATATTATCAGTATATGTTAAATTATATTAATGAAGTCATTTGATTAGTTAGTCATTAATTTATTATAAAAACAAACACATCAATAAGATAAAAAAATGAATGAATGAATTATTGAACGAATGAAAAAAATGAACTAAAAATATTTGTAGAAAAAAGGTTCTTTGTTTGTGTTCTGTATACATATTTGTGCAGTGAAGTCAAATAGTAAAACAATAGAAAAAAAAAACAAAAAAAAATGAACAACAAATAATAAAAAGAAGAAGAAATTTAAGAGTTCCCGTGTGCCCAAGTGTGCCCTGATTTTTTTAGTGACTTGAGCATCAGAAAGCTGTTATGTCCAGTGCCCACTGTAGTAGATGTATCCGTGTTGTGTGTTCTGAGATGCTTTTCTGCTCACCGTGCTTGTAAAGAGTGGTTCTGTACACTTGCATTACTGCAGACTTCCTGTAAGCTCAAATGAGTCCTGTGACCTCTCATCAGCATGGCATTTTCCTGCACTGGATGATTATCCATCCGTCCAACCGTTCATCCATCCATCCATCTATCCGTCCATCAAATCATCCATCTGTCCAACCAATCATCATCCGTTTATCTGTCTGTCCACCCAATCATCAGTCCAGTCCCACTGTCCATTAGTCCATCAAACCATCCACCCGTCTTTACATTTGTCCAAACGTTTATCTATTCCACCATCCAACCATACATCTACTTGTACTGTTTATTCTACAAAACGCTCTAAAGAGGGACTCTGGGCACAAGGTGTGGGACACCAAACTCATAACAGGGCACAGTCACACACAGAACAGAGATTCCCAATCAGCCTACAGCACATGTCATTAGCCTGGGGGAGGAAACTGGAGGACCTGGAAAACATCCCTGAAGCAAGGAGAGAATATGCAAACTCAATGCACAAAGAACGGAAGCGGTATTCGAATTCCCAACCCTGATGGAGTGAGAGCAAACATGCTAACTACTTTATTATTATTATTATTATTACTATTATTATTATTATTATTATTATTATTATTATTTTATATTTTTTATCCGGCCTGAAAACAGAGGGACGGAACACCCTCCGCTGCCCTCCAACAGCCTCCGCATCTAAACAAAAGTATTCCATATTGAGAAATCCCCCACCACCACAACCACCACCACCACCACCACCACCGCCGCCAGTCTGCCTTTCAAAGCACACTATAATCTTCTGAACATTGGCTCATACCAATGTTATGTTTATCTGAATATTTATATCTCCATGCTGCACTTTATATTTCACTCCACGCTCCGCAGTCATTACTCCACCGAGCCGGTGTTTAGAGTTGCCGTGTACTGTACTGCTTTACACTTGTCTTTCAAATGGTGCACGCTTCATGCAGTACATAACAATAAAATGACCGGATTCTGTATGAGCTCACATTTTATACAAGACGCCACCAGACGGGCTAGTATTTTTTAAAAGCGCATATGTTATCTCTGTTTTTGTCAGCTGCCATGGGCTGAAAATCTTGTAACAGATGATGCAGTGCACCTGGAAATAATGATTTGTTGTGTTGTCCCTGTTCATACTGGCATAAGTTTAACATTATAATCATTTCAGATGTTGTGTGTGTGTGTGTGTGTGTGGGTGCGGAAGACGGCATGTCATTTTTCACCACTGAACAACATCACAGACGTGGCTACAGTCTGCTTCTTTCACCTCAGAGTGTCCATTCCAAAGCCAGAGTGAGCGACGGCTCGGAATGTGTGATAAAATAATAAAATAAAAAAACTCGGTTTAGCAGGACTCATTTTTCAAACAGGGCACTGTGGTGTCCACCCCCTTATCGCCAGGGGTGACAGCGCTCTGATTGGTTGTGTGAACCCACCGAAAGCATATGCCTGTCATGGTATTTCCACGGCGAACCAGACTCCACTGGTGGGCAAAGGCTGGTGGGAAAATGGACAGCTCTGTGTGAACTGTGACAGAGAACCCCCACCCATACAACCCAAACACACACACACACACACACACACACACACACACACACACACACACACACACACACACACACACACACACACACACACACACTCCTGCACCGAATCCATTAAGAGACCCTTTTATTCACTTGCTTTTTCACTTCAGGCACATAAAATGGCCACCAACATTCCAGCCAACAACATGCTTTTGATAAATTTAATGTTCACAAAAGAGCGCTTCACCATCTGGGTAAGTTTATCGTTTTTATTTTCATTCTGTTTTTTTTTCCCCCCAGTACAATAATATTGCCTTGTCAAAAGAATTCATACAAATGTCCATGCAGAAAGCAAAACAAGTAAACAAGCAAAAAAGCAAGTGAGGGGTGTTATATGAACAAATGAATGAATGAATAAAAAAGTGATCACTACGACCCCCTGATGGCCTTCACAGGTTGTTCCATCGCCTTCATGAACCTGCAGTCATTACACTGTGGAGCCAAAACCTAGATCTCTGATTTCTGCTGAACCGATGTTTTCCTTTTACTATAAACCAATGGATCACACACACACACACACACACACACACACACACACACACACACACACACACACACACACACACACACACACACACACATCTGTCTATCTATCTGTCTGTCTGTCTGTCTGTCTGTCTGTCTGTCTATTTATTGTTACATTTTTACATCTCTTTCCTTGTTTCTTTCTTTCTTTGCATTATATCGAGTTGCTAAAAAAAAACCTTTGCATTCATTTTGCATCGACATTCAAGGGAAAATGCGAATTTTCAATTTTTACATGAAAGTATCTGGTGCGACTCCAAACAGAAAGCAGCTGAAAGGGCAACAACATGTGGCTGAAGCTACAGTTTTGATTTTATTGTTTAATTTAGGTTTTATTTATTATTTGCTTGTTGGTTTTTAATGCATCGATCACAAGAAAATTGATTTAAAACAAAATTTAAATCTAAAACAATATCTATCTATCTATCTATCTATCTATCTATCTATCTATCTATCTATCTATCTATCTATCTATCTATATATATATATATATATATATATATAAACTTATTTTTATTTTTTCCTTTTCTTTTTTTTCGATTTTCTTATTTTATTTTCCATAATAGAGATTTTCTTTCTGCCATTATTTGTTTATAACTTTGCCAAATGTTATAGTTATACTTTGGGTAGTGGTGGCTCAAGCGTTTAAGGCTCTGGGTTGTTGTTCGGATGATCGGGGTTCAAGTTGCCTCTGCTGGGCCCTTGAGCAAAGGCCCTTAACACTCTCTGCTCTAGGGGCACTGTATAATAACTGACCCTGTGCTCTGACCCCAACCTCTAAAGTTGGTACATGTGAAAATTGGAATTTCATTGTGATGTAATGTATATGCGACAAAATAAAGGCTTCTATTCTACTCTTCTATGATTTATTTATTGATTTAAAACTTCCTATTATTATGAATGTTTGATGATGACATCGTGTCACTACAAGCTTTAGTTTCGCTATTGTATTGATCATGATAACATTCGTCCATTTAAGAGCTGCTTTTTCCTTCATGCTTTGGATAATTAGAGAGATTCATACACTGCTTATTCCCAGCGTGACTATTCTCAGGGTCGCACCCACTGTATCTAAGAGGCGATGGAGTGGCATTCACTCAGCTGCTCAGAGGTGCTGCTAACTGAACTGGCCCATGTAAGATCACGCACGTGAGTAATGGATTAGGCTCACGTTTACAGCCCTAATTGGCGAGTGAAGAGGAAAAGAAGCATTAAAGTGTGTTTTTCTTGGCAGTCATATCGGGGATCTTTTTTCTTTCAGAGTCACTGGACCTCAAAGAGGAACAAAAATCACAGAAACGCGTTGGATAAGAACAGAAACGAAGCTCCGAAAGCCGGGGTCGGATGATACGGCCGGGAGAGCCGTGAGAACACTTCTCAAAATCTTTGTGGGTAAAAGATGAGTGAATCACTTTCAAAGTTCAAAAACAATTGATAGCGTTTCAAATATTTCTACTGCTGATAACGAACGAGAGAGAGAATTCCTGCACATGTTCTGGATGCTAAATAGAGAATAAAGCAGGAAACTAAAGTCAATACCGAGAGAACGTTAGCCGAACGTTATGCAAGTAATCATCAGGGAACGTTTTAAGGATGCTAAGCTTTCAGTCGGGTTCGAATCTAACGTTCTGAAGATTAAAAAATGGATCACGCAGCTATGGAGCTGAATATGGGTGGTCATATGACCATGTTCATACAAGTTGTGTGTATTCATAACGAGGAACAAAAAAATGTCACAGCTTCTTCTTTTTTTTTTTTATAACAATAATCCAAAAGCACATGGAAAAATCTGACTGGCTTTTTCTCAGGGGAACCCGGAGTGATGATCGTTTCCAGGTTGGCTTTAAAAAAAGTACGTCATCCCTGCAGCACTTTATCACTATTACAGCAAATCTTTATTTTTGACCGCATTCAGCTCAATTTTTGGTCTTTGGTATAAATTTGCTTCCTGATATTTCAGTCACAATCATCATGGAAATGCTCATGTTAAAAAAATGTAATAAAATAAAAGAACACAGAGGTTAAAAGCTCTGAGCAGTGTGTGTTAGAATAACTGCACATCATCTTGTCCTTCACTGTCTGAAAAGCTGAAAATGATATAAATGCATGTGTCATGTTTAACTGCATGAATAATACCATCTGTTCAGCACAGGACTGGAATCGCTCCCGTATTAAAAATGCTGACCCCGGCTTTCAGTCTCCTTCAAACCTCTCTTCCTCTCCTGAGATCGGTGTACAGTATCTGTAAGAGTGTGTGTGTGTGTGTGTGTGTGTGTGTGTGTGTGTGTGTGTGTGTGTGTGTGTGTGTGTGTGTGTGTGTGTGTGTGTGTGTGTGTGTGTGTGTGTTAGGGTCTCTTTCCCTCAGACTCTGACAGGTACAATAGGTTAATGAAACCCTGGGATGTGTGCACAAAGGCTCAGGGGGATTTTTGGATCTCTCTCTCTGTGTGTGTGTGTGTGTGTGTGTGTGTGTGTGTGTGTGTGTGTGTGTGTGTGTGTGTGTGTGTGTGTGTGTGTGTGTAAGGGGTGGGTGATATGACAAAACTGTTAAATCTTGATATTTTTAGAAAACATGACATGAATTACGATCATATAGTTTCGCTAAAACTTTCCAAGCAAATGAATAAATAAATAAATTAAATTAAAGTTTTTATTTTATGTTTACAGACCTTGCATTTTTCGTTATATATATAAAAAGTAAGGGAAATGTTTTTTTTTTTTTTTTTTAAATAAATAAATACAACTTTTAAATAGAAATGTATTCAATACATATTTTATTTTTGATATAAATAATTAATTTCTTTTTAACACTGAATCGGTCGTTTCTAGTTCGTTTATGTAAAATAAAACAAACCAGTAAACACTTTCTTGCACTTAAGTGTATTATGATGATTAATCAGAATATGGACATTAATCATATCGTGTGTGTGTGTGTGTGTGTGTGTGTGTGTGTGTGTGTGTGTGTGTGTGTGTGTGTGTGTGTGTGTGTGTGTGTATAAAGCAGAATGACCGTGTTCTTTAGGAAACAACAATGCGATCACTAACCTTATCTCAATGTTATATGTGTGTGTAAGCATCAATGGTGTGTGTGTGTAAGTGTGTGTGTGTGTGTGTGTGTGTGTGTGTGTGTGTGTGTGTGTGTGTGTGTGTGTGTGTGTGTGTGTGTGTGTCTGTGTGTCTGTGTGTAAGTGTGTGACCGAGTGGGACTCTGACTTCCTTGTTTCCTGCAGCACAAATCTGAACTCACTCGAAGCCCTGAATTATTAGCGTCGACGATAATTCAAATAAACACCCTTGTTAATGTCAATAGTTAGCAGTGGGTGTAATTGTGGAGGCGGAAAATTTGCATCAGATATCAGCTCCAGCGTCACAATAGAGAATACACAACAGTAATTAATTGCTGTTGAACTGCTTCCTCTAGAAACAAGGCAGAGAATAAAGTGTGACTGACAGGAGATTCGAGGAGCTTCCCATCATGGCTGTCACTGATTCTGCCTCTCTGCCTCTCTTCTTCCTCCTTGTCTGAAGCTGACCTGGGCTTCTGTTTTTTTGTTTTTTTTTTCGTACCGTAATTGACACCATCTGCAGCTGTCAGAAACATAGCGCCGCCTGGCCTCGCTGAGATTAAACGCCATTGATCTGTTTGGATAAACCCGCCGAGGTTCAGCGGGCCGCCGGCCTTCTGTGTCGAGCGTCACCTCATCAAACGCTAAGTCACCTTCTCGTCTGCTCTTGTTTCTCTCCATCAATATTACAGTACGGCGCAGATCCTCTGACCTGACCGTTCTGCTGACTTGCATGCTCTGAGAAAAATAAAAGCGTTCCTCAAGCGTTCTCTGGATAGAGAAGGACACTTACTTCACTACTTCAAACTCTACTTGAAATCAACCTGAAAGGTGAAATGGTCTAAAATCATTTAGGTGGAAAAACTGAGAAAGATGAGCTGGAGATTACTGTTTGTTTTTTTTCTGAAATGAGGCGTTAAGATAAGAAGAAGAAGAAGAAGAAGAAGAAGAAGAAGAAGAAGAAGAAGAAGAAGAAAGAAGAAGAAGAAGAAGAAGAAGAAGAAGAAGAAGAAAGAAGAAGAAGAAGAAGAAAAGAAGAAGAAGAAGAAGAAGAAGAAGAGAGAAGAAGAAGAAGAAGAAGAAGAAGAAGAAGAAGAAGAAGAAGAAGAAGAAGAAAAGAAGAAGAAGAAGAAGAAGAAGAAGAAGAAAAAGAAGAAAAAGAAGAAGAAGAAGAAGAAGAAGAAGAAGAAGAAGAAGAACTGTTATATTCTTTCTTCACATATCCTAACTTCTTTGAGGTTGGAGTCAGAGCACAGGGTCAGCCATGATACTGCAGTGAGGGTTAAGGAGCAGTGAGGGTTAGGGGCCTTGTTCAAGGGCCCAACAGATGCAGCTTGGCAGAGCTGGGGCTTGAACCCCGATCTCCCAGGCAACAACCCTCAACCACTTGCTCCACCACTGCCCCAGCAATTCTAGGGTTAAAAAGTAAACCCTTAGTTCTACATTTCTAATGTCCACCAAAGGGTTTAATTTTTATTTCATTGCTATGAGTTTACTGGGTCTGGTTGTACAACAGTGTGGAAACCCTTCACATGGTGAAACTTCAACACTCTCTTTAGTACCAAGTTCTAAAAAGTTCCTGGACTGAAATACAGTATGCTACACTACATAGCCGAAAGTATGTGCACACCTGACCATTACACCCGGTACAACAGTTTGTCTAGAACAAGATTGTCTAGAATGTCTTTGTATGCAGAAAGCTTTACAATTTCCCTTCACTGGAACCAAGAGGCTCAAACCCTGTTCCAGCACGACCATGCTCACAGAGCTGCATGAAGACAAGGACTGCCAAGGTTGGAGTGGAAGAACTCGAGTGTCCTGGACTGACAGAGCCCTGACTCTGACTCACCCCACTGAACAGATTTGGGATGAACTGGAACACCGACTGAACCCCAGACCTCCTCATTTAACATTAATATGCATCCCTGAGCTCCGGTATGTGGAAGAGGGTAGACTGCGCTTTCCTCCGGTGTGTATTATGCTTTTCCTTATGCTTTTTTTCCCCCAAGAATATATCCACAAAAGAGATCTATTATTAAGGTTACTAATAAATATTCATTACCTAAAATCTGGTACCTAAAATATAACCTTTTTTTTTATTTAAGATTCATTTATATGAATTCTAAAAAAAAAAAGAGAGAGAGATTTCAGCACAAGGATTTATTTGAGTTTGTGTTAGTTTTCAAAGTGTTGCTTTATTCGCTTCCGTCCATTCAAGAGTACATCCATTTCACCGGGGTGTAAATATTCCCAGAAGGTCTTGTGTGTGTGTGTGTTATGTGTGTGTGTGTTTGTGTGTGAGAGAGAGAGAGATCAGCGTGTGATAGTGCATAAGGAGCTCAGGTTTAAAAGAGGCACATTACTGGCTCTGTTTCCTCACTGTGCCTGGCACTCTGACCTGGCAGCTCTGTGTCTAACCTGTTGCTTAATCCTCTTTGCTGGGAACGGAAAAGCCAGGAATTGTGGTTCAGGAGTCAGGAGTTTTACCTCCGCCATTCTTTTACACTTGCGCTCGTCAGGTTACAGGATATCTCACACATGACTGTGAGCTTCAGGAGGGTAGCGGGAACACAGCTAGAGAGTTTATAGCTCTGTGTTTATCCGGATTTAGAATCAGGGCGAAGTTGTAGGTGCTGTCATGACCCAAAATATCAAGACTAATTACAGGCCTACAGTCAACACTGTAATTATAGGCACCTTTTAAAAGAACAGGCAAAAAAGAAATAAATATTGTGTACAATCAACACAATTTATATGTAAAAATAAAATAAAATAAAAAAATAAATTTATTGTAAAAA